>NW_025335519.1:0-3864 GCF_004798865.1 Varanus komodoensis
ACAGGTGGTCAGCTCTCCCACACTAAAACATTCAAAAAGAAACTGGACAGTCATCTGAGCAGGACGGTGTGAATATGTGTCCTGCAACAGTGGAAAGATGGAACCAATAGTCTTCATGGTCCCTTCCAAATCTGGTATTCTATGATTCTATGAACTCTGATATGCAAAAATATTTGTGAGGGACACACACCATGTCCATATTTTTCCATGTCAGAGGATTACAGTCATTCAATGGAGGGCAGAAGGAGGGTGCAGGCAAATATTGGCTCCTTAATGGCTCTGAGGCCCAACCTCCTGCTCAGTTCATAGAAACATAGAAAGAGTCAGAAGGGGCCTCCTGGGCCATCTAGTCTGACCTCTGTCACCAGCCAGCTCCACTCACAACATGCCCACCATGTGCATGTCCAGCCTATCTTTGAACACACGCACTGATGGGGCCTCAATGACCTCTCGTGGAAGCCCATTCTGCATCCTCAGGGTCCTAACTGTCAGGAAGTGCCATCTCCATGTGACATCCCCTCACATACCTGTATGTCGCCAACATATCCCCCCTGAGTCTCCTCTTCTCCAGGCTGAAGAGACCCAGTTCCCTCAGTCTCGCCTCATACGGCATCCCCTGCAAACCGGCCACCAGCCTTTTGGCCCTATGCTGCACTGACTCTAACCTGGCTATATCCTTCCTGTAATGAGGGGCCCAAAACTTAGCACAATACTCCAGGCATTCTTAATTGTAAATGTCTCCAAGCAAACCCACTTGGATATGATTATTTTTAAAATCTACTACTAGTCAAGAAAAACTATGTGACTTGGTCTACAGCTTTCTCTGCAACTGATGCCAATTAGATTAGAAATAAATAGGTAGCAGAAGTAGCTACCAATTGCAAAGGAGATGAACATATTTTACTATGTTTGATTGTATTATTTCAGGCCACGATTATTGATTGATTTTTGTACATTTGTAGTGCATTTGTTCTTTGTATTCCATTTTGGGTATTTTATGCTGTTCATATAAACTGTATGCTGTTTGTGTTAACTGTAATACAAACTGTATTAACTGGACAAAAACAATACATTTGATTGGACATAACATCTTTATCCAAAGTTGATTGAAAGTTTATTTATTTGAAGTTTTTATATGCTGTCCCCATTGCTACTTAGCCTCAGGACAGCTCACAACAACAAATAAATAAAACAAATAGAATTACAATTACAATTAAAACTTGGAAACACACTGGCTGCATAATTAAAACTATAAATATTAAAGAATATTAAAATACTGTTTTAATAAAAAGGTCTTGGCCTGGCACCACAAAACAAATAACGACGGTGCCCGGCGGACCTCTCTGGGGAGCGCATTCAACCAATGGGGCGCAACCCCAGATAAAGCCCTCCTCCAGGTACTTTGCTTCCTGATATCTCTTACAGAAGGCTCCCAGTGGAGAGCCCCTGCTGCTGATCTCAAGGGGCAGGAGAGCAAATATGGCTGCAGGAGTTCCTTCAGGTGTCTGAGTCCCAAGCCATTAAGAGCTTTTTAAGTGATTACCAACACCCTGAATTGAGCCCGGACTTCGATGGGAAGCCAGTGAAGCTGGTAGAGGACTGGGGTTATAAGAGAATAATGCCCAGTCCTCATCAGCAACCTGGCTGCTCTATTCTGCACCATCTGAAATATCTGGACTTGCTTCAAGAGCAGCCCCACGTAGAGTGTGTTACAGAAATCCAACCTGGAAGTAACCAATGAATGCGTCACTGTCACTAGGCAGTCGTCCTCCAGGTAGGGATGCAGCTGATGGATCAGCTGAAGCTGATGGAAAGCACTCCTCGCCACCGCTGACACCTGAACTTCCAAAGTCAGCTCGGGGTTGAGGAGAACTCCCAAGCTGTGGACTCTGTCCTTTAGAGGGAGTGCAACCCCATTCAGGACAAGATCCAAGTCACCTACCCAGGAGTTCACACCACCTACCAACAGGACCTCCGTCTTGTCTGGATTGAGCTTCAGTTTATTGGCCCTCATCCAGCCCGTTACCTCGGCCAGGCACCAGTTCAGTACAGTCACTGCCTCACCTGGATTGGTTGAAAAAGAGAGGTATAGCTGGATATCATCAGCGTACTGATGATTCTACAGCCCACACCTCCGGATCACCTCTCCCAGCAGTTTCATGTAGATGTTGAAGAGCAAGGGGGACAGAATAGACCCCTGCAGAACTCGATGGCATAACTGCCATGGCACAGAAGCAAAGTCCCCCAGCACCACCTTCTGGTATCGGCCATTGAGGTAGGAGCGGAACCACTGCCAAGCAGTGCCTCCTACTCCTAGCCCCCTTAGCCTATCCAGAAGGATACCATGGTTGATGGTATCAAAAGCCGCTGGGAGGTCCAGAAGAACCAACAGGGACACACTCCCCCATCTCTCTCCCTGCATAGGCTATCATACAGGGCAACCAAGGCAGATTCAGTACCATACCCGGGTCTGAAGTCAGACTGAAATGGGTCCAGATAATCAGTCTCATCCAAGAGTGCTTGGAGTTGTCCCACCACCACCCGCTCCAAACCTTGCCCAAAAACGGGATGTTGGCCACCGGTCTATAATTGGCGACCATCTCTGGATCCAGGGACACCTTCTTTAGGACAGGTCTGATCACTGCCTTCTTTAGAGGGGCAGGCACCTGGCCGTCCTTCAAAGAGGCTTGATGACCTCCCAGATCCAGGAACCAATCCCGTGTTTGGCTTTGGATAGTAGCCATGATGGGCATGAGTCCAGTACACAGGTGGTGGTATGTACTTGTCCAAGCACCTTGTCCATGTCATCAGGCCTCAATAAATGAAACTCATCCAACAATGTGTGACCAGACGGTAACATTGGCACCTCCCCTAAGGAATCTGAGTCACTACTGGAGTCCAGCTTGTGATGAATCTGAGCGACTTTCTCCTTGAAGTGCTGGGCAAAGTCATCACAGCGGGTTATCGAGGGTGGTACAGTATCTTTCTTGAGGCCTGGCTGTACCATCCTCTGTACCACCCGAAAAAGTTCTGCTGGATGGCACTGTGAGGATGCAATGGAAGTGGAGAAGAACTTCTTCTTCTCCGCCCTCACTGCCACATCATAGGCCCAATAATGGGCTCTTAAGTGTGTTCGGTCAGATTCATCTCGAGATTTTCTCCACCTATGGTCTAGTCATTTCCCAAGTTGATAAGCATGTTCCTTTTTTTTTCTTTATCACAGCTTCAGTTTCTAAGATCTCACACTCCCTTTGTCAAAGCCCACGCTCTCCTAAGTTCCCTTTTCCTTTTGCTTCATTTGAGTTTTCTTCTATACTGTCCAACCCGAAAATCTATCATCTGCCTCCAATAAACTGCTTCCTAGGGCAATAAATCTTCCTAGGGCAGTTTATTCCATTAGATCAGGCTGAGGAGATGGGTGGGTGACAATTATGCAGCCCCATTGTTCAGTTCTACTCCTTCTTCCAAGCTAATAATAACATTGTTTCAATAGCAGCTCTGCCCATTCTCAAATTCAGATGTACATCCAATAACTGCAAGAATTACAGAAATGTGAGAAGAGCTCTGCTGCCATTTCCTCCAGAACACTGTCAGTTCCATGGTGTTTCTTCTAGCTAGAACATTGCCTAGCTCATCACTTTCAACAAGCTGGCATATCTACGGTATTGTGTTATCTTTTGTTCCATCTCATCTGATCATGAAAGAGAGGTGCGTGAATTCTGGTACAGCTTGGCCTCAAGGGCTGGATTATTGGCTTGGATCTTTCCCCCCAAATTGTATATTATTTTGGTAAGTCCTCCTGTGAACAACAGAGAGTAGCTAATAAGAAAGCCAATATATTTGGTCCACATTGAGCAAAATTTT
>NW_025335519.1:3917-5223 GCF_004798865.1 Varanus komodoensis
TTTCCCCCCTAATATGAAAAAGTTATGGGATGTTAGAAAATGACTGGCCTAGGTGAATTGGTTAATGCATGTTGATGTAACGGCACCTGATTGAGGCTGGCTGTTTCAGGAGTTTTGAGCATTTTTTTTCACTCACCAATCTGAAATTTGCAGCATTTCCATCACAGTTGCTTTGTGAGTTTAACTAGAGTTTGTAGATACATAGTTTTGCAATATGTTAAGCTGCCCTGAGATGGAAATATAATCTAAAAGGTGAGTTAAAGCATTAATAAATATCACAGTATCCCATATTTCAACACTGATTACATGCCTCCATTTTGGAGGGTTTTGTTTTGTTTTTTGTTAAACAAGCCCAGCATGTTCCCTTTGTCTAGTTCTGTTAGGTTTACTCCTGCTTAATTTTACCCAAACTGAAACTTGTTCTCTGATGTAATGTAGGTTTATTATCTCAGTAAACTGTAAGTGTCACAAATTTAGTGCATTGGAGTTTGGAATTATTCCAAGTTAATGCATGATCATTGCAATACCATCTCCTCATCAACAGGAAAGACTGTTTCAGATGTATGTGCTTTTTTTTTTTTTTTTTGAGATACCTATTCATGTTGTTGCTGTTATAGGATCTGAGAAATATTGGAAATCAGGAATTCCCTTCCAATTAAAACTCAAACTGCACAAGAAGGATTCTTCTCAGATCCACGGCAGGAGGGGAAAGGTCTCATTTCTTCTCCTAGGTAACTCTGATCCTATCAATTATTAGCAGATGTGGCTTGTAGTAAATAAATAACTCATGAAAAAACAATCCCTAATTAGCATCACATTGACCCATTTGTTTCTTAGTGCCCCATAACTTAAAATCAGAGGATAATTTTGTTGAGCTTTAAAGAAAAAAAAATACTACCAACGTATCATTATTTCCCCTGTAATTATCGAATTACATCTGCTTCTTTTGAAGCATCTCTGATTCCTTTGGGGGCTCCATTGGCAACTAGAAAAGCACAAAATAATTCTCAAGGATGTTATTAACTGATCCTGTGCCATTCAGAAATGGGGCAAAGGGTAGTCAGTGCCTTATCTATCTTGTTCCTGATCCCTTTCAAGGCTGAACCGTACATAAAGGGAAAAGGGTAGAATTCAAGTTGAGCTACTGAGGTTGCTTATTCAAGCTAGGAAATGAAGTTGGGCTGACGAAGTAGACACATGCGAACCATGGTCCAGGAAAAAATAAGTATGTTAATCTTGTTGTCTTTGATGCTGGTATTGGTGTTGTTGCCTCAGGTGAATTGCACATTTCCTCCTCTTCAATGTT
>NW_025335519.1:7299-9269 GCF_004798865.1 Varanus komodoensis
CCAATGTCCTTCCAACAAATATCATGTCCAATCTAGTTTACTCTTTTCTTTTCTTTTTTGGTATTTATTAAAAAAAAAAAAAAACCTTAGGTTTTTAGACAAGCATTTCCTTTACAGAAAATCCCAGTAACCTTGTTATTGATTTTCCAATTATCTTTCTGCGTTTATCAATTTATTATTGCTTTTGTATTTTGCTTCTCTGTATATCACTCCAATATTTCTTGATGCAGAGTGGCTACTAAATTTTCTAATAAAAATAAACGAAATAACATGAATGAGAGGATATTTTAGATGAAGGGGAATCCAGTTCATCTGTACTCCTACCATGTACGCTGGAGAGATATGCAGACTGGGTGTCCTGTGGCAGCTGGGACACAGATTTCCCTCACTGGTCTTCTTCCAGTCTCCTGGAATGATTTATTCACTCAACTTTAGAAATCACCAACAGTGAGACACTTTTAGTATCTGACTGCATTCAGAAATGCAGACGACATCAGGATTGGATGTATTTGGTCAATGAAAATCCCCATAAACATATGCATATAATATTTTCATTTATTTCTCTGCTTGCTATCTTCAGCTCACTTATGGTTCTGCTCCAACAACAAATGCCAAAGCTCAGGGTATTTTCTTCCACCAGTTGTTTTCAAATAGAGCCCACCAATATCAGGGAATTCTGGAGTTACTGCTGCATTTTCAGTGGACATGGATTGGGGTACTTTATCTGACTGATGACAATGGAAAGAGTTTCCTCCAGGATGTTCTTCCTAACTTGTTCCAAAGAGGTATCTGCTTTCACTGCATATGAAAATTCACAACAATGACTTTTTAAAATGATGTCAATGAAGTGATAGAAGAGGCAGTACAAACATATCGCATTGTCATAAAAAACACTGCTAATGTTGTTGTCTCACATGGTGGAATTCATTCCATGTTAAGTTTGAGAAATACACTGAAATTATCAGGATATGTAGAAATGACAGCAAGGCCAAAAATCTGGATGATGACATCTCAGATGGATTTCACCTCATATTTCATTCAAAGAAGCTGGGACTTAGACTTCCTCCGTGGCTCCATCTCCTTAGCATTGCATGCAAAGGAGATATTTGGACTCCAGAACTTTCTTCAGTCCAGGAGTTCAGCTTCAGAAAATGAGGATGGCTTCATTGGTGACTTCTGGAAGCATGCCTTTAACTGTTCATTGCCAAATTCTGCTTTGTATGGACGCTTTGAGAAAACCTGCACTGGAGAGGAGATGCTGGAGAACCTTCCTGGCTCTGTTTTTGAAACAAGCATGACTGGCTACAGCTACAACATCTATAATGCTGTCTATGCAGTGGCCCATGCTTTGCATGCTCTTTATGCCTCCAAAAGCAGACATGGAGAAATGAATGGAAGAAGATGGACCTTTCTAAGTCAACAGCCATGGCAGGTAACACCCAGGGATGGATTATTTAAACATTTATTGCATTTCTATACCACCCAGTAGGGAAATCTCTCTGGGCACCTTAGAAGAACTAGAATCATAACATACAACATGGTAAGATGCTGTATTACAGTTTCAGTGTTTACAACTGCAGTGTAAAATGACAATACTATCAATCAATGACATCTATATAATATCAGTATAATAAAAACATAATTCAAAACCACAATCTAGCAACAATGAAATAATTGAAAATACTGTATGGGAGATTGGAAAGAGCAAGCAAGCAAGAAATGAAAAAATGCTTGGGAAAATAAAAGGGTACTTGAAAGAAGAACTATGGAGGCACCAAGTGAGCTTCTCTGGGAACCACAACACAACACAATGTAACACAACACACAGTAGTATGGCTTTCCTTAGTCACCACCAACCGTAGAATTCAGGCAGGTACATACAAGAGGAGATGATCCTTCAAGTAACCTGGGCTCATGCTAGTTCAGGCACTGAATGTCCATACCAGTACCTTGAATCAGGTGATGAACTA
>NW_025335519.1:9298-10310 GCF_004798865.1 Varanus komodoensis
GATCAGAAATGGAAACTGTAAGTTAGTCAACAGCATTCCATGCAATCTCCAACACATCATAGACCCATCCCCTTGCGGAACATTCTGGGACTTTTTGCTATTAAAATAGAAGTGCAAAGACTAGATTTTGCAGTATCGTCGTCATCATCATCATCATCATCATCATTATTAGAACATTTCTATGCCACCCCTTGCCAAAGCCTCGGGGCAGCTTACAACACAACACAATACAATGCAATACAATACAATACAATACAAAAATAACAATATAAAATTAAAATTAATAATATAAAATAAATAAATAAAAAATATATAAACGATATAAAAGAAGTTATAAAAGAAAAGTTGGAAAGGAAAGGAAAGGAAAGGAAAGGAAAGGAAAGGAAAGGAAAGGAAAGGAAAGAAGTCGCCCTGGCCAGATGAATAAGTGAATATTGTTAACAATTAAAATGACATTTAAATAAAAAGGTCTTCACCTGGCGCTGAAAAACAAATAACGAAGCCACCAGGCGGATCTCTCTGGGGAGCACATTCCATAGATTGGACGCCACCGCAGAAAAAGCCCTCCTCCGAGTACCCACCCTCCTAATTTCTTTTTTTTTTTTTTAGCCTATAAAGAGTCCTGAATGGTGTAACTATGGATGTTCCCCAGATATTTTGTTATCTGTCTCTTTAACATTTCCACAAGTGAAACATTCTGAATTCTACATTTTCCAATTTAGCTCCACCGCTTTCTGACAAGTGTCTCATTTAACAACAGTGTTGGAGAAACCATTTCCTTCAACAAAAATGGGGAACTAATTGGTGGGTTTGATATCATAAACTGGCTCACTTTCACAAATCAGTCCTTGTACAGAGCCAGAATTGGAAAGACGAACCCCCAGGCTCCCTCAGACAAAGTTGTCACACTTGATGAAGATGCCATTTTATGGCCCAGTGAGTTCAACCAGGTAAGATCCACAGTTATTCAGGGGTGCATCAGGGTTATTGCATAATATTCACAGCATGGCTC
>NW_025335519.1:10371-11569 GCF_004798865.1 Varanus komodoensis
AATGCAGCAACATGCTTTGGGCTTTGGTATAACATCAGGAGGCTCCATGATTGAGTCTTGCAAAGGTAATTAAGCTTGGATGTTTGCCCAGTAACTTCTATGGGTATTTGCTACTATGTCAGCCAAAATCCTCCATGATAGGAAGCCTGTATCCTATGCCAATAGGGTTTGATATGGACCTCTGTGCAACACTGGGATACCATGTTATCTAGTTCCCCACTACCATGTCAACATATGGAGCTCTTTTCATACATGCAAGCACATAGTTTTAACAAGGTCCCACTAAAATCAAGCAATAAATTATAACAAGCCATCGACAATGAAAACAGCAGTTTTATCTTTTGGTATCCCATTCAAGTCAAAGCTTCTAAGATTGCCATCATCAATGGCACAAGTTGGGAGGAGGGTGAGAATTGTATTGAAGGTATGGAAATCTGATTAGCTTCGCCACTTTGGGTTCCTAAATTTTATTTCATTTCCCCATTTCCCTTACCCTGAACCGCACACCCAAACACTGGTATCAACTTGATTTGACCTGAATTGAGCCAGGGTATGGATTTCAGCTTTATTTTCTGGTGACATTTGGTGCACTTTTTGTTACTCGATGCAATTTGTGCAAAACCTGATTCACACAATTGTCAATGTGCAGAAATTATATAAATTAAAAAGTCTTCAATATGATCATAAACAAAGAGAGGGAGAGGTAGTAAGAGATGGTTTAGTCCAACATCACTTTTTGCATTGGAAACTCTGCATGATGCCAGCAGGCTTAAATTACACAAGAGTCTCAGCATTGCCTATTTATAGGTTGTTACCCCAGCACTGTTGAGGTATAATGCTCCTGTATGTGCAGCCAAAACCATTGCATATCAGTAGGTTAAACAATCAAGGGGGGGTGGGAATCTATCTATTTTTCTATCTATCTATCTGAATTGTTGATTTGAAATATGCTCTTTCTTACAAATAGGAACAACCCACTTCTGTGTGTAATGATCCTTGTAATGTTGGTTATAGTAAGGCAAAGCAGGAAGGAAAACCATTTTGCTGCTATGATTGCCTCCCATGTCCAGAAGGAAAGATTTCCAACAAAACTGGTAAGGTTTGTTGAAATAAAGTTGCTGTGATCCAATTACTCTATATGAGACCCACTGTTATCTTTTTCAGACATGGATGACTGTTTTCTATGCTCAGAAGATCA
>NW_025335519.1:13652-22019 GCF_004798865.1 Varanus komodoensis
ATATGCAGATGATACCACTGTCATGGCAGAAAGTGAAGAGGAACTAAAGAGCCCCTTGATGCAGGTGAAGGAGGAGAGTGCCAAAGTTGGCTTGAAACTCAACATTAAGAAAACCAAGATCATGGCATTAGGTCCTATCACATCCTCACAAATAGATGGGGAAGAAATGGAGGAAGTGACAGATTTTATTTTTCTGGCTCCAAGATCACGGCAGATGGTGACTGCAGCCAAGAAATTAAAAAACGCTTGGTTCTTGGGAGGAAAGCTATGGCAAATTTGGACAGCATACTAAAAAGCAGAGACATCACCCTGCCAACAAAAGTGCGTATAGTCAAGGCTAAGGTTTTCTCAGTTGCAATGTATGGCTGTGAAAGTTGGACCATAAAGGAAGTGCCAAAGAATTGAAACCTTTGAATTGTGGTGCTGGAGAAGACTTCTGAGAGTCCCTTGGACTGCAAAGGGATCCAACCAGTCAGTTCTGGAGAAGATCATCCCTGACTGCTATTTAGAAGGCCAGATAATGAAGATGAAACTCAGATACTTTGACCACCTAATGAAATGGAAGGACTCAATGGAGAAGGGCCTAATTCTGGGAACAATTGACGGCAAAAGAAGAAGGGGACGGCAGAGAATGAGGTGGCTAGATGGAGTCAATGAAGCAGTTGGTGTGAGCTTAAGTGGACTCTGGGGGACAGCAAAGGACAGGAAGGCCTGGAGGAATGTTGTCCATGGGGTTGTGATGGGTCGGACATGACTTCGCAACTAACAACAAGAAGAAGCCTAAGCACACATATTAGGCAATATGAAGCATCCTTAAAGTGC
This sequence comes from Varanus komodoensis, assembly GCF_004798865.1. Classification (NCBI taxonomy): domain Eukaryota; kingdom Metazoa; phylum Chordata; class Lepidosauria; order Squamata; family Varanidae; genus Varanus; species Varanus komodoensis. Next base: position 14,475 of record NW_025335519.1, read on the forward strand.
TGGTTAATGTTGCAATGAGGACAGAATATGTGAGAACTTTCTGTACATTCATTGTCAGGGCATTTTCTAACTTTTTCCAAATGCAGAAAACAAAACAATTAAGACCTGAGTGAAATTTCATAAGTTCTTGTGGTTGCTACTAGCTTGACCTGTCTGCACCAATCTGTGGCACTGCTTATTCACATCACACACATCTGTCTCTTCCCCTACCCCTCTCTTGCTGATGGTCCTCCAAAGCATCACTGGGAGCAGCATGGTCCCAATAGGGTGTCTCTGCTCTGGAGTCTTCTGTCTGGAGGCTTCTGTGTAAGCTTCTGTCCTGCCCCCAACTATCCCCACCATGGCTGCAAACAGCATGATTTGCTGCCCCACACTGGCCCCTTCAACCATGACTTCTAAACCTATGCCAACTTCATCATGTGTGGACACTGGCCTACCACGCATCCCCTCCTTCATGCCAGGCCATGCTGTGAGTGTCCTCACTGCAGCTCCTTCTCTTTCCACCCACCTCACAGCAATATGTGGGGTGGTCGGTCAACTGGGAAATGTGAAGGTGTAGTCATATGGAAAGTGTACAATGCTACTGCAAAGAGTCCTACAGGTCAATGTAGAGCCTCCATCCAGTATGTATGGCATGGGAGGCTACACTGCCCATCTTGATAGTCTTTGCAGAGGCACATATGATATGCAGAGGGGTTGCAGAAGGCTGTGGATATTTCCATTTGATATGACCAGACATTCTGTCAATATCTAGAATCCATGCAGAACCTGGTTTCTTGACACAATTGCTCTTGAGCATACTCTCTATAGAATGTATTTGCAGCTCCATGAAAATGGAGCAATGAAGCAATATAGGAGATGGCTTAGTGGAGATGGGTATAAACCCCGATTGGGTTCAGTGAAGCCTTCGTAAGCGCTTAAACTCAAGAATACTGGAAGACAGTGAAGGCAGCAAAGAAATATCTCACTGCTTCTATTTCATCTTCCATTGCGTGATCAGGGGAACACTGAAGTTTTCCTGGGGTTTGCAGCACGCTGGAAATCTTAGGAAAACTTAGACATATCCACAGCAGAATACTTTCTATTGACTTGTACAATACAATGTCTTGCATCTGCCTGGACTTTGCTTCCCACTGTTCAGTGGTGGAATTTTCTGAGATTCACAGAAAACAGTGTAATCCAATACTCTTTGGATGAGTTAAAGTATGTTCTGCTTGAAGATGTTGCTATGTTAAATCATGATAAAAAGGCATTAAAAACAATTAACTAGCCAATTACAATTGATTGAATTTTCATTCTATTTATATGGGTGCATATTTTTCACTAGATCACATTCATAAATAACTCCAATTTTTAATTATACTTCCTTCATAAGTGTTCCCTATTGTTTGGCTCAAACTTGAAAAACATGATGTAGCATTTTGGGGAAAGATACAAACCAGTAAACTAGCACTGGAGGCCAGGATGGGGAAGATCTCCACAGGAAACATATATTTCCATTTTGTGCTCAGGTACTTTGGAACAAAGGACTTCCTGGCACTGCAAAACACCAACATGTTGAAAACAGTAACCTTGGCTTCATTAACACTATCCAGAAGGTTCCAGACCACAGAGAAACTTGCTATAATCCCATAAAACTAAAGGCACAATAGAACATGTTGGCTGCTCCTTCACTACACTCCAGCACTATTTCCTTATCCACTGAATGCATGTCAAAATCTTCAAAAGGGGGAGCAATGGCCAGCCAAATAGTATCTTGAGTAAGAACACAAGAAGAAACAATAGGGGGTGCCAAATTTTCCCCAGCCCCTTCCTCATTCATGACGCAGGCCTGGTGGCCACAAGAGCTACAACCACAATGATGGTTTTGGCAAGAACATAAGGAACAGCCACTGAGAAAATTATACCAAAGTTCCTTGTTGAAGGAAAACAGTTATCTTCTCAGCTGCCCAATGAACAGCAAAGTCCAAAGGAAAGAAAGCAAAAGTGAAATGAGAAGGGTAAGATGATGGTTGCTGTTCTGAAATTGATAGCAGTGTAAATTGCCTGAAAACATCCCCTTCCTTCTACATGTCCATCTACATTAAATGGCAGCCTCGTGCTGAAGAGGTCTGGTCACTGGCTCTCAGTCATGAGTTGCACACCAGGAAACAACCCTCCAACCAGTAGTATCCAACTCACACACCAGAGCAATCACCCAAAAAGGTGTCAAAAGGCCAGAAAAAGCTAAAAAGAAAGTCATGCCAAATTTGAACTGACCATTGTTTTTGCCTGACATTCTGAACCCTGCACCAATGCTTAAAATCAGAGTATTATGGACATCTTTTGTAGGGTGGGAAGAGAACAGAGAGAAGGGAAGCCTTCTGTCCTCTCCTTCCCCGCAAAATCTTTCTGTATATAATTCTGGCTAAGGCTTCTTTATAAGTCTATGTCAAGCTGATGCTGCTCCATTGTCTGGTACCTTCCTCATCCCCTTCCCACCAGATTGGAGTGATAGATTCAGTCATTTTCCTGCAACAGCAGGGGGTGGGACTCGATGGACTTCATGGCCCCTTCCAATTCCTGAATTCTATGATTCCATGATGCCCCTCACTTCTATGATGTGAAGCCATGTAAGCAAAGAGCTAAAACACAGAGGTTAACACACTTCGATAGATATGATGAGCTCTCCCTGGTCAAAACAGAGATTTCTCATCCCAAGGATTCTTCTGAGCTGAAGACGTCCCTTGAGTGAATGACAAAGGATGCATCACCATGAAGAAATCAATGCTCCAGTCTCTTTCAAAAAGAAGTATTGTAAACTCCATTTGAGAAGTCATAATAAAGACTTTACCCCTTATCCTGTGTGAATTTTCACATTCTACTCCAGGAGGTATCATTCTCAGGTATAGTATAAGACAAATCTCACCACTGATGACAAATGCAGAAGGCTGACTTCTAATCTAACCTTCTACTGAAGGTCTATCTTTGTGAACATATGGTGAATGAAAGTAACTTAACTTTGTCATTCACCAAACGTGAGGCACCATAATTGACCTGAAAAAGATAAGAAAGCCCAAGCTGACCAGAGCACTGACATAATTTACCTCACTCACTCACTCACTCACTCACTTCCTCAGTCACTCACACATTCTCAAACACACCCCATTTTGCACTTAACTGACTATTTTTCTGCAATCTGCAATTCTTGAAAGTATGTGAATCTGCACATGTTTTATGGGGGAAGTGGGGGACTAGTGATGCAATTTCTAAATGTTCATCCTTGTTCCCAACAGTCAACTGGGACTGAATTATTATAGCCACTCTCCCATACAAGGAGAAAAGAAGCCAAGTTGGATCAGAACAAAAGTCCATCTTGTCCAATATAACATACACACATAGATATAAATAAAGGCATGAAATTAATCAGATACTGATGAAACTGACACCAAATAAAAGTTTTCCATTACTCAAAGGAGTTTAGGGAAATATGAGGCACACTTTGTTTTTTTTTTTTTTAATTCATCATCATAATCATCCTTACATGTGATTGAGCCTCCAATGAAATAAGTACCCTGTAACTAACAAACTTCCACCTGCCATTTCCTCAGAAAGAATGCAAAGGAAAACTAATCTATTTGTTTCAATATGAGAAATTGATAGGCATGTTTAGATCAGGGCCATGCAGATTGGAGAACCTCTACTTGGTTCTTCTTCCTAGATTCTTCCTGTTGTTCGATTCCGGCCTCACCACAATGATATAGCATTTGGGAAAAAAGATGCAAACCAGGAGCCCAGTGTTAGAGGCCAGGATGGAGAAGACCTCCACAGCCACCATGTATTTTCCTTTTGTGCTCATGTAAGAAGGCACAAAGGACAGCCAGACACTGCAAAATGCCAGCATGCTGAAGGTGATGAACTTGGCTTCATTGAATGTGTCTGGTAAACGTCTGGCTAGGAAAGCCACTGTGAAGCTGACAAGAGCCAGGAAGCCTAAAAAGCCCAGGACACAAGAAAACATGGCAACTGACCCTTCATTACATTCCAGGACCATTTCCCTCTCCGTTGCATCTGTATTCAAGTTTGGAAATGGGGGAAATATTGCCAGCCACACAGTGCAGATGCAGGCTTGAATAAAGAAACCAGAGAAAACTAGGAATGCTGCCAGTTTCTGGCCTACCCATTTCCTCACTCTGGATCCAGGCATGGTGGCCATGAAGGCGATAACCACAATGATGGTCTTTGCTAAAACACAAGACACAGCCACTGAAAATGTGAGCCCAAAAGCACTTTGTCGAAGAAGGCAAGATAACTTGTTTGGCTTGCCAATAAATAGCAAAGCAACCAGGAAGGAGAGCAGAAGGAAAACAAGGAGAGTGTAGGTGAGGTTCTGGTTGTTGGCTTTGACCAGGGGAGTGTCCTTGTGCTTAATGAAGAGGCCCAAAACCAATGCTGTGATGAAAGAAAAAGTCAAAGCGCAAACAGCCAAAGCGGTCCCCAAAGGTTCTTCATATGTTAGGAAGCTAATAAATTTTGGAAGACAGGAATCCTTCTCTTGGTTTGGATACTGATCTTTTGGACATCGAATACAGTCATCCATATCTGCAAAATTAAAGACGATTTTCGTTTCTTAGAAGTTGATCTTGAGCTCAGTAAATCTGTAAGTTTCAGGAAGACAGTCCCATGGATGAGGGCTACTGGACTGCTGGATACCTTTGTCATATGGCACCCACCCCCATATACACACAGAGTCACTCTTGGCCATGTTGCATAATCTCATTTGCCTCCTCCTGTTTTTCCTGCAATATGTTGTGTGGAACAGCACCCACATCTCAGTACACATGTCAGAACCTATTTGCTCATCCTTTTCTGGCTTTCTCCCAAAAGTGAAAATAACATGTTCAATGAATACACCTGTTTAAATGCATGCCAAGGAATTTCTGCAAAAGTCCTAACCAATAGAAGCATCCAATTTAGTCAAAATCAATTTACAGAGGCTCCTACCCTCATCATTTGCGATCTTTCCTTCTGGGCATGGATGACAATCATAACAGCAGAAGGGTTGCCCTTCTTTTGTCTTTTTGCTAAATCCTGGAGGGCAAATGGCATTGCAAAGAGAAATTGGTTGAGCCTGTTCATAAACAAAAGAGAGGCAAGATGTGTTATGTTTCTTGCTGCTAGAATGGTCAATACCTTTTAAGTGAACAGAGGCAGATAGTTTTTCTATCAGTAGGAGCTCATATGGAAGAACTCAGTGTAACATTAAAAATCACTTTGCATCCCCTCTTTCCATAGTATTAAGTCAAAAAGTAATGTGTTGATGAGCCATATTCTGTGGAGTGCTTAGTACCTGGGGCCAAATATGATTTGCACGTTTCATTTTTACACTTCACTCCAAGAATCTTGGGTTGTCTTGGGAAAACAATAGCATCTTATCGCATATCACTGCACATTCCTTTGAAGTTTCCCTACAATATTCTTCATGATGATACTAGAGATGATGCAATTAATCTTCATTTGATTCTCCAACCTTAATATTTCTCCACTGTTAAGCTGCACTTTTCCCCAATTTTGACATTATCACCCAAGGTGCCATTTTAATTGACCCTCTTGTTTGAAAAAGTTTTAAACACACTTATGCAAAGCTGCTTTCAGTTCCCTTTACATTTCTCAAACACATTTTTGTGTGCTAGCTCTACTAATACAGGAATTTTCCTAATGAGTTTGAAGTGTTTCCATAAATATATATATATGTTTGTGTGCACCTTCTTTAAGATATTCCTTTCATGTGTTTTTTTCTGTCAGAGAACTCCACAGCAAATTTCACAGATATATGAATTTTACAGAATATGCATTTTGTGTTCATATTTATTTATTTATAAAATTTGTATGCTGTCCAGTTACTAACATCTCTGGACATGTTGATTTGCAATTATGAAATTAGGCATGCTAACTGTAGAATGCAAGTGAAAGAAAGATGTTCCCTTCTTTTAATCTACTTTTTGATTTACATCTAAATTGAATTCACATTTAAAGGTACACTCAAAAAAAAAAAAAAAGCAGAAGACAAAGGCGAAGGCCAGGGTCAGGGACAAAAGTAGACTAGAGAAGACAAGAGAAGACAAGAGAAGACAAGAGAGAAGCAAAGATTCTAACCATTGATGTGTAGGTCTGACACTATAGCAGCCAACTGTATTTAAATGAGCCTTTACAAGCAGATAAAATGAGCCTGAAATCCATAGAGCTGAATCATGTAGCACAACATAGAGAGAACATATGGTCTGAAGAGTTAGCCATTTTCAGTGGCTTCAAGATACATCCCATAGTGTGAAAGGATCCTACCTGATTAAATCTGCTAGGCCATACAAGGGCATCTTCCTCAATAGTGAGCACGTGGTCCCCAGCAGCCGTGGGGTCCATCTTTCGTATTTTACGTTTCTGAAAGGATGTGTTTGGGAATGTGATCCAGTTGATAAGGTCAAGTGAATCCAAGATTTTCCTGTTTTGGTCAAAGGAAACCTTTTCCCCAGCACTGTTGTTAAATGTGATGCTTCTCAGAAAGGGGTGCAGCTAGGGGGAAACCAGGAGTAAGAACAGTTGAGAGGAAGGTACATTTGGTGACCCCTGAAAGTGCAAGTATCCAAAGCTGGAAAGATTTCTTAATCATTTAAGCAAAAAAGGTATGAGCCATCTGAAATTTAGCTGGTTCACTGACGCAAAAGGAAAACAATCCTTGCTGAAATTCGTAAATAGTTAAGAGGAGGAGGTGGTGGTGGAGGAAAAACCTTTGCTTTCGTAAATGCCAGTGTCTTCTACACCCCTGGATTTTCCAAAAGGAGCAAGAAAATGCTTCCTGGGCTGGGCAGTGTCATGATGGGTGTGGGAAGGTTGGTGAAAAGCTCCAATCTGCCCTTCCGGGAACCAACAGTTGGATGAGAAGATAGCAAAACGTGTTCACGTATAGTTAGACAATGGTTTCAGTTGATAGTGCCCCTCAAACTAGAGCAGTATATCAGGATGGTGGCAACTCTTCTGTCTTTTTAAAGGTCTGTTGCTACAGAGGTTTCTGCATTAACGGTTTCCCTTTGTCTCCCCCATTTCCCTTTGTTTCCCCCTAATCTGCTTTGCACACTCCCCTTTTGCCCAAAGAAGGCAAAATCCAAACATTATTTTCTTTCACATTTTTTTTGCAAGTTTGGTATAACCCCTCCAAAATCTGTTTACACAGTTTCAGAGTGGTGAATAGTGCATGATGAAGGGAGCAAAAAAACAACTAAAAGACAAAATAGTTTTATATGAATGTGGCAGGATAGGATCACTGGCTAGTGTATGAATGTTGTATGCACTCCTTGCCTTTATGGGGAGTAATTTCTCTTTTTTAATTTCAATCATTTTATTCATAATACCACTTTCATTTCGAAGCAGTATTATTAATTTTTCTTCTGAATGTTTACATTACATCACTGTAAAGTCTTCTCATCCAGGCACTTTATCTTTATCCTCACAGACCTCCTGCCCTCTCAGACTATGAACAGGACAGATTGGTCTGCAAAAACCATTGCAGAT
>NW_025335519.1:22024-24865 GCF_004798865.1 Varanus komodoensis
AGGAATCCTACATTGACATGGATGAAGCATTACCTGCCATGAAACTTCATTTCTATGAGCACATCTCCATCCATAAACACTTGTTCTGTGCTTGCATCTGGATGATACGAAGGCATGCAAAGCATTTGCTACAGCATAGACAGCATTGTACACACTGTAGCTATGACCAGTCATGTGCATTTCAAACACAGAGGTAGGAAGAGTCTCCAGCTTTTCTGTCCCACTGCAAATGTCCTCGACCTCTGGCTCAACCTTGGAGCTGGGGAAGGAACATTTGAATGCCCCTTCCCAGAACATCTTAAAAAAGCCTTCTTTCTCAGAGGTAATTTGTTTCTTCTGGAGAAATTTCTGGAATCCTAAAGGTTCCTTTGAACGAATTGCAAAGGATAAAAAGCCATGGATGAAGTCTATATCCATATTTCTTTGAAAGGAGAAGGAGGTGAAATCCATCTCAGCTGTCATAATCCACACTTTTCCTTTAGACCTCATTGATAAACCCTCATATGGCAAAAGCTGGGGCCACATTCTCAGTATTATGATGCAATGAATTTCACCATTTATGACAATCACATTGGCAGTACTCATAAGCATCACCTTCACTCTTCCAGCTGTCAATGTCAGGTCTTCATTTATTTCAGAAGTAAAGTAAACTTTAGGCAATATTTCTATGAAGGCAAAACATACACCTCTCTTAATGAACATTGGAACTATATGCTGAATCAATCTCTCTGCACTGTCATTACTTGTAGAACAGAACCCAATCCATGTCCATCTGAAATGCAGGAGCAATTGCAGAATGCCCTCATACTGATGAAATGTACTTGGAAACATCTGGTAAAAGAAAACATCTTGGACGTTTGTATTGATGAAGGGAGAAAAGCCATAAATAACCTAAAAGAGATGAAAAAAAGAGGGAATTGTGGGAATGATTTTATAAATCAAAGTATACCTGCTAAATGAGACCATTTCTGAATGTAGGAAGGCATTTACATTGGCAAGATTTAATATTTTGCTGTAATATTTTTTGTAAGCTGTTCAGAGATGCAGAGTGATTGGACAGGTTAAAAATATCCCAAATAAATAAATAAATAAATATTTTGACATGTTTCATTCTGGGAGATAAATGCAGACATTTATCTCTTTCTTATGTAGACATTTCACGTTCTCATAAGGTGGCAGCCAATTGGACATGCATTATTTTATTGGTTCTTCTATTGTGATCTGATTCTTTTATTGTGACCTTTTATTTTTCCAGGATTACAGGAAATGTCTAGTGTCATTTGCATTCCATCATATTAATTTTTCTTCTATTTGGCCGAGTGGCTAGTTTTGTGCAGCTACTGAAGTTCCTGGTCAAATGATTTTATTCAAATATATTAATGTGTCTTTAGACCTCTATTTTCTATTTCAAGAGTTGCTTAGGATTTATGCCTCACATATTTTCTAAGATGAAAAATAATGAAATATATTTTGCTGTTAATTCATTCCCTGGTCATTCTTATTTGCCCACGCTGAATATTTTACTTTAGGGATCTAATATTTATGTTATAAAGTAAGTTCTGAAAAATCCAAATGTAGCCATATAGAAGAGATCCTCCAGGATCCTTTGGTTCTTCTGATCTTCATTTATAGGTACTGTATCTCTCTATGCTAATGTAAAATCTATGCGTGTATTTGAGGATGTGCATACATGCACCAAAACATGACTACATGAATGTGCTAGGAAGAGATAACAGCACCTGATAGTAGCACCAAGCTAACAAAAAGTCTTGTCAAATGAGTTTCTTTTTTGTCTTCATCTATGGCTGATGCCATGCGCCTTTTTCTCTCCTATGCTTTATACCTTCAACAGCGTAACTGTGAAAATGTGCTGAAGGGAGGAATAAGAAGTGGCTCTCTTACTTGGGGCATTTTGTAGGGGCACAGAAGAGTTCCCATGTCCAGAAAGACTTCAGAGTTAGGTCCACCGATCACTGCCACTGGAGTTACCTGGCTATCACATTTATAATTAGGAACTAATCTGCTCTTTGTAGAGAGAAGTTGCATGGCAGAAAGAAATGTCAAGCTTGAACGAAAATAGTAATTATAGATCTCGAAGCCCACAGAGATGTTCGGCAGGATCTGAGTGTCTTCATTGATCTCTTGCACAGCAAATTCCAAGGCCATGATGTGCTGGTAGAGCTGAGTTGTTAGCCTGCAAGACGGTCATAAGCTGTGTCACAATGCAGAATAGGCTCAATGTTCCTGAATCTGAGCAGGATAGAGCAAACTGCACCAACTGGTCTTGGGCTTCTGCGATACAAGCAGCCAGCCTCCCAGGGAGCAAATATCCACAGTGAGTGAGTGAGGAGAGCAAGCAGGAGTTTGGCAAAGGAGGTCAATGGATAGTCCTAAATATTTTTCCCTCTTATTTTCTCTTCTTTCTTTCCCTTTAGTTTCCCCTCGCTCCACCCACACACACATGCACACTCTTGTTTTCCTCCTAGTAACACCCTCAAATTTACTCTTAGTGTGGACAAGAGAAAGCACCAATTGTCCCAACAGCCCCCCAAGGCAAAATCACTAGGGTTGCATAAAAGATGGACCAAGGAGGTCCCACAGTGGTGGTGACCTGTAACAAGTGGGCAAATATTTGTTTTGTTACCTGAGAGTAATATGGCCTGCACATGCAACAAGTGCAAGTCAGAGGATGAGATGAGCTGACTGGAGCAGTGATTGTCCACCCTCAAGATAATAAATGAAGATGAAGAGTTTTTAGGGAGAATGGTGGTGCTTCCACAGCTAAGTGTAGTCCGCAAACCAGAAGAGCATCAGACTAGGTGTTTTGAAAATGAACCTAGC
>NW_025335519.1:25781-26926 GCF_004798865.1 Varanus komodoensis
TTTCTCAAGGTGCAACAATTCCAAGGGGCACCTCAATGACTTTTAGGCATCCCAAGCATCTCTGTCTGCCCAGACCAGTCTGTCCCTTTCTGGAAGAGAAGCCTAAACACACGTATTGGGCCATGTGTGTTTTGCGCATCTGTGTGCATGTAAAAGAAACGTAGTTGTTTGGTTCCAATTCCCATGGATAATGTAGAAAGCTGCGACACTGTTTTTCTACAGTTGTGTTCCTGTTTGGTTGATTCCATTTTCTGTAGCTTGCCATTCAAAGAAGGTCTTCCAAGTTTTATAGCACAAGTGGAGAAGAGGATTTTATTTAAGTTTCACACATAGAGCTTTTTAAGGGAGAGGGATGTCCTTGAAGTGCTGGTAAAAGTTCTCTCAGCCACAGCTGTGAGCCTTGCAATGAGGATAGATTAAACAAGGAATTTGTCTGCATGCATTGTCACAGTGATTTTTCCCTGTTTCCCAATGCAGAAAGCAAAACAATGAAGACCTGACTTGGAAATATCACAAGCTCCTGTGGTCACTACCAGCTTGTCCTGTCCCACACCCATTCTGGGGCACTGCTTGTCCACATCTCACACATCTGACTCTTCTCCCACTCGTACCGTGCTGATGGTCCTCTGAAGCTTCTCTGGGATCAGCATAGTCACTCACATGGTGCCTCTGCTCTGGAGACTTGTGTGTGGAGGGCATCTGCACAACCAAGCCAGGTCCTCTTCCCTTCCCTGCCCTGCACCCCAACTCCTCCACCATGGCTGCAAACAGCATAATCCGTTGCTCCACACTGGCCCATTCAGCAGTGACTTCCCAACCCATGACCAGTTCATTATGCCTGGACACTAGCCCACCAGGCATCCCCACCTTCCTGCCAGGCCATGCAGTGACTGTTCTCACTGTAGCTTATTCCCTTCCCACCAATCTCAAAGCAAGATGTGGGGTGGCCATTCAACTGTGACAGGTTGCATGTGAAGGTTTGGGGAGAGGGAAGATCATATGGGATGTGTGTAATGCTGCTGCAAACATTCCTACAGCCACTTTCTATGTCATGCCTAACAACTCGGAGGAGGTGTTAACTTGGGAAGAGGGCCAGAAGCCCCCAGCTAGGATCAGACTTTAGAGCAGGGAGATTTATACTTGGT
>NW_025335519.1:26996-30307 GCF_004798865.1 Varanus komodoensis
GTTGGTTGCCATGGGAAATGCCCAGCTGAGGAGGACACTTCAACACTTAGACCAATTGGAAGAGAGAAGGAGAGAGAAAAGTTTGTCCAGCCCCCCTAGAGAAGGACGTGTTAGGAGATTAAGATCCACATGACGAATCATGGAGAGGTCAGAAAGGAGGAGGAACTGTGTTGCTCAGAGCTCTCTGTGGTAGCTCCTACACTATCTGTCATAAACATAACTCTTGTAGTGGTTAGTAATAAAAGTCTTCAGTTTTATTGCCTGCACCTGTTTGAGTAATTGGAGACATGAGTTACAACTTCATGAAAATCTACCAGTGTAGAACCTGCATCCAGACTTTTGTGATGGACTCATATATAGCAATGGATCCTTGGTTGCCCTTCCTGATAATCTTTGCAGAGGCACGTATTATATGCAGAGGGTTTGGCAGAGGGCAGTGGGGGAATTTCCATCCAGAACCGATCCAGTTCAAAGACAACAGAAAGAACGTAGTTTCAAAGAATATCTAATGCATTCTTTCCAATACAAGAAAGGAATAACCATGTCCAGATAAGGTCTCTACTTAGTTCTTCTTCCTAGGTGCACTCTCTTGTTCAATTCTGGCCTCAGCAACATGATATAGCATTTGGGGAAAAAGATGCAAACCAGAAGCCCAGCATTGGAGGTCACGATGGAGAAAATCTCCACAGCCACCATGTACTTTCCTTTTGTGCTCAAGTAGGAAGGCACAAAGGACAGCCAGACACTGCAAAATGCCAGCATGCTGAAGGTGATGAACTTGGCTTCATTGAATGTATCTGGTAAACGTCTGGCTAGGAAAGCCACCGTGAAGCTGACAAGAGCCAGGAAGCCTAAAAAGCCCAGGACACAAGAAAACATGGCGACTGACCCTTCATTACATTCCAGGACTATTTGACTTTCCATTGCATCCATATTCCAATCTGGAAATGGGGGAGAAGTTGCCAACCACACAGTGCAGATGCAGGCTTGAATAAAGAAACCAGAGAAAACTAGGAATGCTGCCAGTTTCTGGCCTACCCATTTCCTCACTCTGGACCCAGGCATGGTGGCCATGAAGGCGAGCACCACAATGATGGTCTTTGCTAAAATACAGGACACAGCCACTGAGAATGTGAGCCCAAAAGCACTTCGTCGAAGAAGGCAAGACAACTTGTCAGGTTTGCCAATGAATAGCAGAGCAACAAGGAAGCAGAGCTGAATGAAAACAAGGAGAGTGTAGGTGAGCTTCTGGTTGTTGGCTTTGACCAGGGGAGTGTCATTGTGCTTAATGAAGAGGCCCACAACCAGCACGGTGAGGAAAGTAAAGGCAAAGGCACAAATGGCCAAAGTGGTCCCCAAAGGTTCTTCATATGTCAGGAATGTGATGGATTTTGGAAGACATGAATCCTTTCTAGGGTTCGGATACTGATCTTCTGGACATTGAATACAGTCATCGATATCTACAAAAGAAAAGATGGGGTTATTTAATTCTTGCAAGTTGATCAGGAGCACTGTAAGATGTTTCAGTTGCAGGAACAGTCCTATTGATGAGGGATACCAGAATGATGGACACTTCTCTTGCATGGCACCCACCCCCATATACACACAGAAACACCCTTGCCTATGTTGCATGGTCTCATTTTCCTCTTCCTGTTTTTCCTACAGTATGTTGCATGGAAGAGCACCCACATCTCAGTACACATGTCAGAACCTATTAGCTCATCATGTTTAGGCTTCTTCGCAAAAGTCACAATTAGATGTTTATTTAATACACCTGTTTAAATGCACGCCAAGGAATTTCTGCAAAAGTCCTAACAAATAGAAGCATCCAATTTAATCAAACCAATAAAAATAAAACTCCTACCTACACAGTCTGAGATCTTTCCTTCCGGACATGCATGACAATCATAACAGCAGAAGGGTTGCCCTTCTTTTGTCTTTTTGCTAAATCCTGGAGGGCAATGGACATTGCAAAGAGAAATCGGTTGAGTCTGTTCAAAAATGAAGGAGAAGCATGATATGTTATGTCATCTGCTGCTAGAGCAGCCAATACCTTTTAAGTGAACATAGCCCAAAGGTTTTTCCATCCCTAGGAGCTCGTATTGCCAAACTTATTGTAACATTGTAAGTCACTTTGCTTCTCCTCTTTCCGCTAGAAAATAGTATTAAGTGTTGGCGATCTGCATTCCATTTTGTGCTAGCACTAGGGACCAGNCCTCTTTCCTCTAGAAAATAGTATTAAGTGAAAAAGGAAAGTGTTGGTGATCTGCATTCCATTTTTTGCTAGCACTTGGGACCAGATAGGATGTATGGGTTCCAGATATGTTTTGCAGGCCCCCAAGTTGTCTAGGACAGCGCTGCAAATCTTGTTGCATTTGATTACATATTCCTTTCAACTTTTCCTAAGATATTCTTACTGACTAAAACAAGAGATGATGCAGTCAATCATCCGTTTCTCCACATTTTTATTTCTGCTAAACTACGCTTTTCCAATTATTGACATTCTTGCCTAAGTTTTCAGTTTAATTGATCCACTGTGGGATATGTTTTGCAGACACTTCATAATCCAAATCTGTATTAACTTTGGTTTACATTTCTCAAGAGTATTTTTGTGTGCCATCTAGACTAATACAAGAAATTTCTTAATGAGATTGCAATGTTTTCATAAATATGTGAATGTTTGCGTTCATTTTTATCTAAAATATTCATTTTGTTGGACTGTTGATCAGAGGAAACCCCTAGAACATTTCAAGGGTATGTGAATTTTAGAGAATTTGTAAGAGGAGGGGAGGAGAGGGGAGGGGAGTTCCCCAATAGAAAAAGCTTGAGAACAGATTATAAGGAAAGTAGGCAGAAACCTGCCGTACCTTTTCCTTAGTTCACCATACATGCCTTCATTTGTCTTTTGATACAATTCACTGCATTTGAAATGCTGTTCTTTGTTTATTTTCCTTTTTTAACTACCCTGTGTCAACTGACATGAAAAACAATCCACTATCTGCACTGGTACATACAGCTCATTGCCTGCATGCATCTGACACTGCAGCAACCAGCCAAAATAAATGACCATTTTCAAGCAGATGAAATGAGCCTGAAACCCATAGAACTGAAATATGCAGCACTAATTGGGGAGAACACAGAGCTATGATAGGGTCTGAACAGTGAACTGTATATACATGGTTTGAAGATACCTCCGGATGTGTGAAAGGATCCTACCTGATTAAATCTGCTGGGCCAAACAATGGCATCCTTGCCAATGGTGAACACTCGGTCCTCAGCAGCAGCTGTGCGGTCCACATTTCCAATTTTAC
>NW_025335519.1:32783-37066 GCF_004798865.1 Varanus komodoensis
GCTCAACATGTCAGTCCCTCAGCTGGTGTGTGAGTTAGACTGTCAGAGTCAAGTCTATAGCACTAAGACAGGGGCTACTGGTATAGCAAGTGGCAATCCCAGTGGGACTGATTGAAACCACAGCAGACATTAGATTTAATGACTACATGGAAAGTGATAATTCAAAATTACAAATACAACTCTTTGTTAATTGTTTCTGACATCTCTGCATCTTTTCCTACTGTTCCTCAACACAAAGCCCTTCGTTTCAGCATCTTCCATCTGAATGAACTATGAGTTATCTGACCAACACTCCTGTTCAATTCAAGGGGAATCAGAGTTTGGGACAATTAGATATGCAGCAGATATTAAACAGGCCATCTTGTTTCACCTTTATTCAATACTACAAAGAGAGTGACGGTTCTTTCAAGATGGATCTGCTCTAGGCTTATTTTTGTCCTAACCTATGAAAATGAAATAGAAGGGAAGAGAAAGCAATTCATCTGCCTCTTCAGAATCAGGGGTGAACTGGGAAGAGAGTTTTCTTCATTGAACAGCATTCGGAAAAGTAAAAAAAAGTAGCAGGATGGGGGATAAATTGTAGTTGTGAAGTTCTATAACCCTTTTTATAGTGATCTGCTATTTCTCCAGGATTACAAATAATATTGTGCAACATTCGTGTTCCATCCTTTTCACTGCAATTTTATTTGGCCAGATTGCCTAGTGCAGCTACTGTATCTTTTGAAAAGGTCATGGTCAACTGATTTCATTCAAAGATATTAATGTGTATTTAGACCTTTTTTTTTTCTCTTTCAAAGGTTGCATAGTATTCATGACTCGTATGACTCATTTAATTTGTAAGATGAAAAAATAATATACATTGTTCTGTTAGGAATTCATACCCTGGTCATTCTTATGAACTCAGGTTGAATATTTTACTTGAGTGTTCCAACATCTCCATTAAAAAGCAAGTTCCGAAATATTCAAATGTAGCCATCTAGGTGAGACCCTCCCAGGTCCTTAGGTTCTTCTGATTTCATTTTTAGGTACTTTTTTGTTTTCCTTGTGTAATAGTTACATGTGTACTTGTGCAGAATGGATATGCTATGAAGAGCAGAACGAATATGCTATGAAGAGATAAGTTACCTGACAGCAGCCCAAAGCTTACAAAAAGCTTGTCACATGATTTTCCTTATTGTGTTAATTTACGGGCAATGCCTTGCACTTTTTCCTCTCCTCTGCTCTATACCTTCAGTGCAGTAACTGTGAGAACATGGTGGGGGAGGAATAAGAATGTGAATTTCTTACTTGGAACATTTTGTAGGGGCACAGAAGGGTTGCCATGTCCAGAAAGACTTCAGAGTTAGGTCCACCAATCACTGCCACTGGAGTCCCCTGCCCATCACATTTATAATTAGGAACTAATTTGCCCTCAGTAGAGAGAAGGTGGATTGAAGGAAGAAATGTCCAGCTTGAAAGAAAATGGTAATTATAGACTTGGAAGCCCAGGGTGATGTTGGGCAGGATCTGTGGGTCCTCACTGATCTTCTGCACAGCAAATTCCAAGGCCAAGATGTGCTGGTAGATCTGAGTCATTATTCTGTAACAAGGTCAAATGTGGTGTCACAGTCAGAATGGACTCAAAGTAGCCATGATGGAAGCACATAAAATCAAGTTCCTACTTGAGTGTTTTGCCATGACAGTTCTGTGTTGCCTTCCACTTCTCCATTCACTTTCCTCAGATTTTTGGCGAGTATTTGATTCAGCTTTCACGGAATTCCTCTGAATGTCTACTGAGAAAGTTTTATTCATCCTGCCAAAGTGATATAGATCCCTTCTTTTACAAAACACTATGGAAAAACTAACTCCACACAGGTATGGGAGGGCCTTCTAGCTAGATTTAAAGCATTCCCTTTAGCTGTTCTTGAAAGCTGCTA
Source organism: Varanus komodoensis (assembly GCF_004798865.1). NCBI lineage: Eukaryota > Metazoa > Chordata > Lepidosauria > Squamata > Varanidae > Varanus > Varanus komodoensis. The sequence goes on from NW_025335519.1 coordinate 34,700, forward strand.
TAGAAGGATACATATTTTCCCCACGGTCCCAGAGAAGTGGATACCAAAGTCTTGTTTTACTGCTTGCTTTAGCATGAAGTACATGGAAAGATTATCTTTTCCCTGATCAGAAAATTGGCCAGCCACTCAGACAGAGGTGCCCAAGAGTCTTCTTATGGGAACTAACCCACAGATCACAGCCTGGAGCATGATTTTTGGCATCAACTTTTAAAAAACAACAGGTTATTGTTCAAAATGAGTATTCATTTAAATGACTGCTTATCTTCTTCATCATTTTCGTTTTATTATTTATTGGATTTATTTTATCACCAGTTCAGAATTTGGTTTTAGTTCTTGATTCTGAGTTGTAGTAATGTTTAGAAACAGAATTTTGATATTGTTCTTTTGGTTATGCTGGTCAATGAGTGTATTAATAAATTGACTAATTACTTGATTGAGTGAATGCACTTCATAAGAAATAATTAAGAGCTTGGAAAGCTAAGTAAATATGATTGTTGTGAAGAGAACCTCTGGCTTCTTGTTGAATTGGGAACTGTGAGTGGTCTGTGGTTCCTGGAAAAGACTATCAGAGGGCATCAGCTTTGATGGCTACATGCTATCTACATTATGAGACTAAGTATATGTGTGTGTGCATCAGTCGCTGGTGAGCTTGAAAGTGATGAAGCGGTTTACATATGTTCTGTTTGAGGCATGATGATGGAAGCTCGTTTGCCACTGTGTGTATGAAATGCTGCAATACATCAACAATTGGTCTAATACAGCATGACTTTTTCGGTGTTCTTCTGTATTGCTGTTGTCCAACCCATCACGACCCAATGAACAACATTCCGCCAGGCCTTCCTGTCCTCCATCATCCCCTGGAGCCCACTTAAGCTCACGCCAACTGCTTCAGTGACTCCACCTAGCCACCTCATTCTCTGCTGTCCACTTCTACTTTTGCCATCAATTGTTCCCAGCATCAGGCTCTTCTCCAGTGAGTCTTTCCTTCCCATTAGGTGGCCAGAGGATTTGAGTTTCATCTTCAGTATCTGGCCTTCTAAAGAGAAGTCAGGGTTGATTTCCTCTTGGACTGACCAGTTTGATCGCCTTGTGGTCCAAGGGTCTGAACTGCACACTTTGCTTTGGATACCAGTCACTAGCTTGATGGGAGTCATGTATGATAGCAATGATTAGACAGACTATGTCTGACTCAGAGGTGGAGCAAATCATTATTTCTTGGTTCTCCAGTTTATGAGCCTTGAGTTGATTCTGCTCCAGTCTTCATACCAGAATGTATTTTGTTTCTTTATTAAAAGCAAATGCTTTTTGAGCACATTTCCCTAATATATGCCTTTAATGGAATGAGTTTTCTAGGCAATTTTTTTTCCTAATGTCTGAATTGAACAAAGGTAATCATAGCATTATTTCATCTCAACTCATGGTATAGTGAATGGCAATCCCATTGGGTCTAGTTGAAAAGATAGCAGTCAGTTGATTTAATGACTATATGGGAAGGGATCACTCATAATTACAAGAGCTCTTTGGTAACTGTTTATCATGACTCTGCATCTCTTTCCTACTGCTTCTCAGGGTGAGACAGCACAAGTTTGCAAAGATTGGCAGCAAGAAATCTTTTTGGGGTAAAAGTCTTTGTCCTTAGTTGAAGCATCAGCTTTGCACCAGAATACTTTGAGTTACCTCACCAATGGTCCTGTTCAATTCAAGGGGAACAAGGGTTACAGGATAATTATATAAGCAGAATGTTTTGATTCTGGAATGGTGGATCTTCTTCATTCCACCATTTAAGAGGACAAAGACTTCACACTTTTAAGATGTATCTACGTTGAGCTTCTCCTATACCTAAACTATGAATATGAAATAGAAGGAAAGGAAAAGAAAGGAAAGGAAAGGAAAGGAAATTCATTTGCCTTTTCAGACTGGAGGGGTGAACTGGAAGGTGGATTTTTTTCTTTGAGCAGCAATCACAAAAATGAAAAGAGTTGTAGGTTTTGGGAGGAATTTTAGCTGTGATGTTCCATAACCAGTAAATGTGTTTGTTGGTCTACAAATAGCCATGCAACTTTTGTGGCATGTCAAAGCCAGTTTTGAATAGGTCTTCTCAGGCACCCCAAAACCTTGATCCCTGCCCTCCCCTCCCCAGCCATGGCTGTAGACAGCATCATCAGCTGCCCCACTGTGTCACCTCCAGCAGTGACTTCCTTCACCTCTGCCCATGCTGTCATGGATGGATGTTGGTCTTCCAGACATCCCCTCCTTCATGCTGTTAGTGTCCTTTCCAGCCACTGCAGTTCCCTCTCTTTCCACCTGTCCCCAGGCAGACGGAGTGTGATGATTCATCTAGGACAAGTTGCTGTGGGAGCAAGGAGG
>NW_025335519.1:37698-40907 GCF_004798865.1 Varanus komodoensis
TTTATTTTAATATCATAGTGAGAAATATGATTAATATACTGTTTGGTACTCTCAAAGTTCATATACGATTAGACATCCAGCTGGTTGGGAAGCCAGTTTCAGAAAAGGGAATGGCTGAACTGCCTGGTGTTTTCCCCCTTACACAAATCTCAAATGGGATCCCATGCTAGGTATGCAGTTGAGAAAGGGGAGGTTTCCTGTACCTGGATGGAATTTGGGGTGGGTGAATGAAGGGAAGTGTGTTCAATGAGGTTGGGCCCAGCCAGAAAATGTAGACGGTGCTCCCTAGAATCCATCCCCACCCCAAGTCAGGCATGCTAATACCTGTCTGACTGTGAGAGACTTTGAATCTGTCCTTTTGTCATGGTTGGATCACAGCCTGTTGAGATTAAGACTAATGGTGATATTTCCCATTGCAAGTGTGGGGAACTGATTCTGATGGTCTGCCTTTCAAGGCTCATGGATCCCGAGGGTTTGCAGATGGCTCTGGGGGAATTTCCATGTGATAAGGCCAGCATATCTATCAAAGCCCCCTCAAATCTTCAGAATACAGGTGGGACCTGGATGCTTGACATTATTGCTCCTGAATGCCACCTCTCTATTGATTATTGTAATGTGCTGTACGTGGGGCTGCCCTGGAAATTGGTCTGGATACTTCAGCTGGTACAGAATAGAGCTGCCATGCTGCTGATGGGAACCAGTCCTTATTCACACATAAAGCTGGTCCTCTACCAGCTACACTGGCTTCCAGTTGAAGTCCAGACACAAATCCGGGTGCTGGTTTTAACCTGTAAAGCCCTGAATGGCTTGGGACCAGGAAACCTGAAGGAACTCCTCTTCCCTTATATGCCCTCATACCGCTTAAGATCTGCAGGAGAGACTCTGCTCCAGGAACCCTCCCCAAAGGAGGTAAAAAGAACATCTACTCAGAGCATGGCCTTCTCTGTGGTGCTGTCCAGATTGTGGAATGTGCACCCTGGAGAGCTGTACCTGGTGCTGAGTTTATATTTATAACTTGGTGCCATGTCAAAACCTTTTTATTTAATTGCTAGTTTTAAAAAAAATAGTATTTTCATCATTCTGAGCAGTCACTTTGATTTTGTCTTTCATTTAATTTTTATTGAATTATGTTATTTATATATGTGATTTATTGTATCTCAATTTTATGGGCTGTGAGCCGTCCTAAGAATTCAAGGCATAAGGGACTGCATAAAAAAGTTTTAAATAAATTAGTAAATATTAAATTGGACTCTGCCCAATGGTATATCCCTGAGAGGAGAGCAATAGATCTGTCAAAGAAGGAGAAAAACTCCTAGTGGGTTCCGTCAAGCCTTGATAAGAGCCTATTATCAAGAATATTGGGAAACTATGGAGGCAGGAAAGAAACAATATCTCACTGCCTCTACTCCATCTTATAGTCGCCACTCACTGGAATGTCTAAGGTTTCCCTGGGGCCCATTGTTTGCTGACCCCAAGAACCATTTGTACACATCTGAGGTACATGTCAATATAACTTCCAGGAAAAAATCCACCTGTTCCTGACTCATTTTCCAATGGTTCAGTTTGGTAAGTTTTATACTTATCCTGGATGAGTTTCATTAGGTTCACCTTGTGGATGTTGTTATATTCAATCAGTATTAAAACTCATTGAAAACAAGGAAGCATTCCATTGCAACCTTTATTTACAATGGATACATAATTTTCCTTGGATCACATCCTTAAATTTCCTCAGTTTTATTTATTTATTTATTTTTTATTTCCTTCTTAGGTGCTCTCTGTTGTTCAGCTCAGGCTTCAACAACATAATGTAGCATTTGGGAGAAAAGATACAAATCAGTAACCCAGCACTGGAGGCCAGGATGGAGAAGATCTCCACAGCCACCAGATACTTTCCTTTTGTGCTTAGGTATGTTGGAACAAAGGACACCCACACACTGCAGAAGACCAACATGCTGAAGGTGATGAACTTGGCTTCATTAAAACTATCAGGCAGGTTCCTGGCTAGGAAAGCTACAGAGAAGCTTATGATAGCCAGGCACCCCATAAATCCTAAGACACAATAGAACATGTTGGCAGACCCTTCATTACATTGCAGGACAATTTCCTTATTCATTGAGTGCATGTCAAAATCTAGGAATGGGGGAGAGGTGGCCAGCCACAAAATGCAAAGAATGCCTTGAATAAGAACACTGGAAAGAACGATGGAGGATGCCAACTTCTTCCCAGCCAACTTCCTCATTGGGGACACAGGCTTGGTGGCCATGAAAGCCAGAACCACAACAATGGTTTTGGCAAAGACACAAGAAACAGCCACTGAGAAAATTATAACAAAGGTTGTTTGTCGAAGGAAATACGTCACCTTCTCCGGCTGGCCAACGAACAGCAAAGTGCAAAGGAAAGAGAGCAGGAGTGAGATGAGAAGGATGTAGGTGAGGTCACGGTTGTTGGCTTTGACTATGGCTGTGTTGTGGTACTTGATGAAGATCCCAAATACTAAAGCTGTGATGAAAGAAAATGAGAAAGCAGCAACAGACAAACTTAATCCCAAAGGCTCCTCATAAGTCAGAAAGGTAATGCTTTTAGGGATGCACTTATTCTGGCCATTGTTTGTGTAGTGATCTTCTGGACATAGAGAACAGTCATCCATATCTGAAAAACATTATTTTTAATATAGTTCTGCCTCGTAGATAGGGCATTGGAATAAAGAAATCTGAACAAGAGTTCTAGCCAAAATTAAATGGAAACATTTCGGTTTCATATTCCATCATGTTGGCAGCAACCTGAGTTGCAGAGTTAAGGGCTATCGCAGCCAATCCATTCCGTTTATGAATTGGGAATTTCATCATTGCAGCCATTGTGCAAGAAACAACAGCCCCTCCATAATCTCCATATTTCATATAACCGTTCAACTCATATTCCTTTCATTTCAGATATTTCACATATATTCAGAAACATGTATCCAGAAGTAGCCCGGAACAGAATCTGGTGAGTGTACTGATAACTACTGATTTTGCAGGATTTCCGTCATCCTGTGAAGGATGAAGGAAGCATAGAGAAGAAATTCTCCTTTGCAGTCCTCATGTTCTTCAAAGCATTTCACTAACCATTTTCAGGTGTGTAAGTGTGGTGCCTTACTGGGGGTAGGGGGGGAATGCGCAGTCAGAATGCATCACCACTTGGCAGTGCTGCTCTCCTCTCTTTCCTCCCAC
>NW_025335519.1:41545-44132 GCF_004798865.1 Varanus komodoensis
GAAAGGTCTTGCCATGTTTCTTTTGCTAAAAGTTATAATAATAGTAAGTAACAGTAATGGTGGTAGTAGTAAAAGTATTAGTAGCAATACTAATAATAGATTGGTTGTCTAAATTCACATTCAGGTCTTTCAAAATGTTTCCTGGATTATGCTCTGCAGAGACCTATGCCTGGTACCATCTTCACTTTCATTTCAGTGCCAAAACCTTTTTATTTTACAGAGATTTAAACAAATACAGTTATCATTTTGCTACTATTATGAATACTGTTTAATACTATTACTATTTCTATTCTGCCATATGTTAATTTTATTATACCTGCTGTGATTTTTGATCCTCTTATATTGGTTTTAATGTTTTCCAGTTTTACCTACATACAACTTTATTGATACATTGTTTATAGGTTGTTAAATGTGGTCATAAGAAAAAGTCTTGCCCTGTTTGCTTTGCCATTAGTAGCTCCAACATTCTTCTTCTTATTGAATATTAAATACAACTTTTTGCCCATAGGGCATTGTCTCCTTAGACTATTCTAGCTTGTAAATATCGGCATGGCATAGTGGAAATGCTTCTACAGATTCCCAAGATCTAATATCGGCTGCTGCCAAAGACTTCTTCAACTGATGTATTCCTTCAACAAGTAAGTGCTCTTCCACCAGACAAGTCTAGATTCTTGTAATCTGGAATACATCTTAACATTTCTTGCCATTTTTTTCTGTCCTTTGGAAGAAAATATTTGCTCCTGTCATATTTTTCTTCCTATTGTCAGTTTTCAGGAATTCCTATGCACATTTACTTGGAAATGTCTACCCCTGCAGTGAAAATTCCTAGCCATACAGCAAAGCTACTATTTTTTAAAATGATGTATAGAGAAGACTTTGTTCAGGGTTGGTCAGGTAAAGAGCAAGAGCTGAATACTGTGGCTTGAAGAATCATCACCTGATTGACCAGACAAGGAGAAAACTCTATGCTCTGCTGTGAAATACCATTTCACACTGGGCAACTGATGACTGAGTATCCCAAATTCAATGCAAATGGACCCTACCTCAACAAACCCACTGGCCCATATCATGGCACCCTCACGAAGGGTGAATACTTCTTCTTTATGAGTGCTGGGCTCTATCTTTCCAACTTTAACTCTATGAAAAGACTGGTTTGCAAATGTGATCCAGTTGAGAATATCAAAGCCATCCATTATTTCTCCATTGTGGTCAAAGGAAATTGTTTCCCCAGCACTATTGTTAAATGACAAGCCCCTCAGGAAATGGTGCAGCTGAACATTGTAAGAAGAGAAGAATTCAGAAGAATGAGAAAAGAGGCATTCTACTATCCATATCACATATGTATTGCTTACTCAAAGACTGGAGGAAAGCTGTTTCTGTCTAAGGGTTGAATAGAATAGCAAAGAAGCTCTAGGGAGCTTGGATTCTTCTGGGTAGGGCTGAAGGCAGAAGTGAAAGTGTCAAAGTCTGTAAAACACCAGGATATTGCAGTTTGTATTTCATCCTCCAGTAATTAACCTCTGTGGGAGGTATTTCAAATTTTCAGAATGGGAGAAAAATCCAGGAAATCTAGGGAAACCCTGAAGGAATGGATACTGCAGAATGAGGCATGCCAAATGAAGAGGAGTAGGCATCAGAAACAGGGTTATATAGAACACAGGAATTGCAAATTTGACCTCAGGCCTGACATGACTACAGGGAATACTGACTCATTCTGTTGCACAAGAAATGAACTCCAAGGATTAGGGATATGCAAGAAATCAAGCTGGGGTTGAGATTCCCTGAGATTTCTAAATTTGGCTCACTGAATTTGAATCTGCTTTCTGGTGACACAGAGTCTGAGTTCTCAGTGAAGACACCACTGGACTTGAAGCTGCTCTCTGGTGCCCAGAGTCTGAATTCCCGGGGAATACGTCCAGCCTTTGTGGGCTTCTCACTCTTCATTTGCACTGGGTTGTTCCGATTGTGAGGCACCCATCAGGAAACAGCCCCCAGCCAGTTGTAGCTCCACTAAAAAACCAGAGCAGCCTCCCAAACAGCAGTCAGGGGGCCAGAAAGAGCCTGAAATGGACTCAAAACCCATCCTAAACATCTGTCAATTTTGGTCTGACATTCTGACCCTGCTTCAGTGTTTAAAACCAAAGGATTATGGACATCCGCTAGAGGGAGGGAAGCCCCTAACCTTCTCCTTCCTACAATTTTTCATGCAGCTTTTTCTGGCTAAGACTTTTTTCGCAGACTATGGGAAGGTGAGACTCAATGGAACAGGCCATCCTCTACTTTGTGTCACCTTCATCGTTCCTTCTGCACGAGATTGGAAGGCCAGATTCTGCCATATCCGCAGCTCGTGCCATGTCAAGTCTTTTATAGAAACGAAGAGATTAATCTGCCTTTGTCAATGGGAAATTCCATACAAAGCCTGGACTCTACATTTGCACTCAATTGTGATTGGCTGCTCCATATTATGTTGGTCAGAACAGTACCTGCCATGGCCCTTGATTCAAAAGCTTCCCTTGTCCATCATCTGTCCTGGTCCTGCACTTGAACGTGGAGGCATGCAAGGCTTCCAGGGCATGCGCCACTGAGT
>NW_025335519.1:44336-45418 GCF_004798865.1 Varanus komodoensis
GAATTTTTCAAAGCCGAAGACATCCCTAGAGTGAATGGCGAAGGATATAGCACCATGGAGAAAGTCAATGCTCCAGTCTCTTTGAAGAGGAAGTGATGTAAACTCCATCTGAGCTGTCATAATGAAGACTTGGCCCATTATCTTGGGGAAATCTTGATATTCTAATACCCGGGGAAACCCTCTCAGATGTAGCATAGTATGAATTTCACCACTTATGACAAATGCGGTAGCATTGCTTCTCATGACAAGCTCAACCATTGCAAGCACTTTTTGAAACGTTTGAGAAATCTCAGTGGAAAAGGATATTCTTGGTAATCTTTCTGTGAAAGCAAAGCAAACACCTTTCTGGGCAAACATAGGAACTATTTCTTGTATCAATCTCTCTCCATTATCATCATTAATATAAACCAAACCAATCCATATCCATTTGAAATGCAAGAGCAACTGGAGAATCCCTTTGTACTGAAGGTCTACCTTTGGGAACACACGGTGAAAGAAAGCATCTTGAATGTTTTCATTTGCCAAAGGAGAGGAGCCATAGATGATCTGAAGAAAATAAGGGGCAAAACCCAACTGTATGAGCAGTGAAATAAATTACATTAAACACACACACTCACACAAATACAGCATTTTGCACATAGGTGTAGATTTTTCAGCAATCTGCAATTTTTGAACGTATCTGCACAATTTCTGATTGTTTATCCTTGTTCCAAAATATCAGTTGAGATTCAATCATGATTTCAAATGTTGTCTTTATGGATTTTCATTTACCTACCAATTGGTTAATTGCAGTTTCTTTTTTTGAAACCCATTATTTATGTATTAAGGACACAAATTTCTCCAAGCTGAAGGCAAAACTCAGGAGATGGAGCACATATGTTTGCACACACCCCAGGAGCTTACTTTTTGGCATCACTGAACAAGGAATGGAGAATCACTGGACTTCAGCCTTGACTTGTAGTTCTACCTAGCCTTCTAGGGTTGGTCTGTGGGTGACTCACACTGATCTAACAGCATAGAGTGAAGGAGACATTTGCTGAGTAATCCCAGGTACAGAGCAATCCATAAGCCAGTAGTTGCCC
>NW_025335519.1:47972-49058 GCF_004798865.1 Varanus komodoensis
ATCTTTTCCTTTTATGTCCAGGTGATAGTTGTTGGAAAGTTGCATTATAGATTATGACTGTACATCTGTATCATTTAGGTTTTGTTTTGCTTACCTGGATGGGGAGAGTAGTAGCTTCAACCAAGTCCTTTCTGCTGAAATCCTTGTTTTTAATTCAAACCATTCTAATCTGGTTACCTCAACCATGTCGTGACAATTGGCTGAGAATGGGCTTTACTGTTGGGGTCAGAGAAAGAAACTATGGAACCCTTGGTAGCTCATTGTGATGGATTTGCATAACACTTAAAGTATCTCAAATTTGTCATGAACAGGGCAGAACAATAAGTTCCATTAACAGAGGCATCCTGAGCACCATCTGGTCCAGGTTTGTTGGTTGAGTGGGATGAGGCCTAGAATGTGGACAGGGTTCTTGGTCATTTCTGGCCTACCACTTGAATGCTTGACCCTTGTCCATCATGGGATGTTCCTGGATCCAAAACTGTCACTTGAGACACAAATGGGTTCAGTGGCAAGGATTACCTTTCATCAGCTTAGCCTAGTGTACCAGCTATGAACCTATGCAGACAGACCAAGACTAGTGACAATGAACCATGCTCTGGTAAATTCTTTTTTGGATTACTGCAATGCTCTCTGCATGGGGCTGCCTTTGAAAATGGTCCAGAGACTTCAATTGATTCAAAATAGGATAGCAAGGCAGCTAACAGGACCTGGTTCATGGGACCATAACATTCCAGTCTGCTTTCAGTTGCACTGGTTCCCAACCAGTGCAGGCCCAATTCAAAGTGCTAGCAATTACATTTAAAGTCCTGAACAGTTTGAGCCTGGTTATCTGAAACAACACTTCACCCAGTATGTACCTTCTCAGACCCAAAGGTTATCTTCTGAGGTCCTTCTCAGGAAGCCCCCTCCAATGGGAGTATGGGGGGTGACTACAAGGAGAAGGGCCTTTTCAGTTTTGGCACCCCAATTATAGAACCAGCTCCCGAAAAGGGTTCTCCTGGCACCTATTCTTTATTCATTTTTGCACCAGCTAAATACGTTTTTATTTGCCCAATTTTTTAACAGTTAACTTTTCTCAATATTTGT
>NW_025335519.1:49773-51167 GCF_004798865.1 Varanus komodoensis
TTAGCCTTACGTCCATTGTAGGAAAAACAATGGAAAGGCTCATAATAGAGAGCCAGTGATGCTAGATAGGGAAGGGAGGCTGACAGCCACACAACACAGCTTCTGCAAATACAAGTCCTACCAGACAAACCATGAGGAATTCTATGACAAGGTTTTGCGATGGCTAGATGGAGCAGATGCCGTGGATGTGGTATACCTGGATTTCAGCAAGGCCTTTGACAAAGTGTCCCATAATATCCTGGTGGAGAAACTGAGGAGTTTTGGGATACATCAAAGCACTGTCCGGTGGATTAGGGCATGGTTGACTGACCGAAAGCAGAAGGTAACCATTAGCGGAGAATCATCGGGATGGCGGCCAGTGACAAGCAGGGTCCCCCATGGCTCTGTCCTGGGGCCGATCCTGTTTAATCTTTTCATTAACGACATGGAAGAAGGGGTGAACAGTCTGCTGATCCTATTTGCAGATGACACTAAAACGGAAGCAGTGGCCACAGCAGCGTTCAATGTGGATAAGTGCAAGTTCTTGCACTTGGGGTATAGGAATAGCTGTCATAAGTACAGGTTAGGTGATAAGTGGCTGGAGAGCAGCACTTGTGAAAGGAACCTCGGGGTACTGGTTGACTGCAGGTTAAACATAAGTCAGCAGTGTGATGCGGTGGTCAAGAGGGCGAAGGCCACCCTTGGTTGCATAGCCAGAAGTGTGGCTTCTAGATCAAGAGAGGTATTACTACCACTCTACTTGACTCTAGTGCGCCCGCAACTGGAGTACTGTGCACCGCAACTGGAGTATTGTGTTCAGTTTTGGGACCCTCATTACAGAAAGGATATAGTCAGGTTAGAGTCAGTGCAGCGTAGGGCCACAAGGGTGGTGGCCGGTTTGCAGGGGATGCCGTATGAGGCAAGACTGAGGGAACTGGGTCTCTTCAGCCTGGAGAAGAGGAGACTAAGACAGGATCTGTTGGCAACATACAGGTATGTGAGGGGATGTCACATGGAGATGGGTAGAGACCTGTTCTCCCCTGCAGAGGAAGGCAGGACGCACTCCAATGGAGCAAAGCTCAGGGAGCCGAGGTTCCATTTGGATGCCAGGAAGCACTTCTTGACAATCAGGACTCCGAGGGTGTGGAATGGGCTTCCCCGGGAGGTGGTTGAGGCCCCATCGGTGCGGGTGTTCAAGGATAGGCTGGACATCCACATGGTCAGACTAGATGGCCCGGGAGGCTCCTTCCGACTCCCTCTGTTTTCGATGTTTCTATGACCTTTGGAAGGAGAAAGACATGGGGAATACATCCCTGTTTTTTCTCCTACACATCCCAGCAGCTTTTGGTACCTTCAAGCATGGTATCTTTCTGGAAAGTCTGCCAGGTTGCGAGGGGGAGGTACCACTTTGTGGT
>NW_025335519.1:51923-54099 GCF_004798865.1 Varanus komodoensis
CATCAGCAGAGGTTCTTCTCTCGCAGTCTGGTGTTAAGGACATAAAAGGGGTGGCTTACCTGAGAAGGGAATGTTCAGCCCTGACACCCTGGTGATGAAGCCAGCTCCCCAGAGAAGTGTGCCAGTGTGCCCACGTCATACACTTTTTGTTGCCAAGAAAGAAATAGTTCTATTTTCACTATATTTTAACTGTTTGAAATTTTACATGTTTTGCTTCTGTATTTGATATGACATTGTGGCTATTTGCTTGTTTAATATGCATTGATTCCATTAATTTTTGAAAAAAATATTTCTATAAGATTATATTTCTGATTTTATACTTGGCTTTATTCTTATTAATATGGTGTATTAGTAGTTTTATCTTCTCAGTGTTTGAATATGTGAATGGCAGTGCTGTTATGTTGTTTTTTTTTTTTTTAATATGTTGCAGGACATTCTGAGAGTAATTAATTAACTGAAAGGGTACAGAAATGTCCAAAATAAACAAATAAATGAATAAATTGTTATAATAACCCACTGAAGCAATCAACTGAATCATTACAACAGCATAATTTTGGCTGTATTAAATTCTTCAATTCTTGCTATTTTTATTGATTTTTTCTTCTCAGATACTCTCTGTTGTTCAGTTCAGGCTTCAACAAAATAATATAGCATTTTAGGGGAACTATACAAATCAGTAACCCAGCAGTGGAGGCCAGGATGGAGAAGATCTCCACAGCTGCCATGTATTTCCCTTTTGTGCTCAGGTACATTGGAACAAAGGACACCACACACTGCAAAATACCAAAATGCTGAAGGTGATGAACTTGGCTTTATTAAAACTATCAGGCGGGTTCCTGGCTAAGAAAGCCACAGAGAAGCTTACAATAGCCAAGAATCCCATAAAACCTAAGACGCAATAGAACATGTTGGCTGATCCTTCATTGCACCGCAGGACAATTTCCTTATTCATTGAGTGCTTGTCAAAATCTGGGAATGGGGGAGAGGTGGCCAGCCACACAGTACAAAGAATACCTTGAAGAAGGACACTGGAAAGAACGATGGAGGATGCCAGCTTCTTCCCAGCCAACTTCCTCATTGGGGACACAGGCTTGGTGGCCATGAAAGCCAGAACCACAACAATGGTTTTGGCAAAGACACAAGAAACAGCCACTGAGAAAATTATAGCAAAGGTTGTTTGTCGAAGGAAACATGTCACCTTCTCCGGCTGGCCAATGAACAGCAAAGTGCAAAGGAAAGAGAGCAGGAGTGAGATGAGAAGGGTGTAGGTGAGGTCACGGTTGTTGGCTTTGACTATGGCTGTGTTGTGGTACTTGATGAAGATCCCAAGTACTAAAGCAGTGATGAAAGAAAATGAGAAAGCAGCAATAGCCAAACTAAATCCCAAAGGCTCCTCATAAGTCAGAAAGGTAATGGTTTTAGGCATGCACTTACTCTGGCCATCATTTGGATACTGATGTTCTGGACATAGAGAACAGTCTTCCATATCTGCAAAACAAAGTATCCTCATTGAAATAAGGAAATAAAAGCAACACTGCTAGGGGAATTGCATGGAAAGTATTCTATGACCATCAAATAGCCATAAAGTTGCTCTGTAAATTTCTGAATGAGCATATATTGTAGAACCCTTAAAAAAACACTCAACCTTACCTTCCTGACCTGAGATCTTCTGTCGGAGTGCCTGCTCCGACAATCGGCGCGAGAGAGTTCAGAGAGAGAAATAAAACACTGCAGACGAGAGATAAAGTTTCAAAGCATGCTCGGTTGAGTACTCTGGAGAACAAAGAAGTTCTTCTTTAGGAATTCTTCCTAAAATGTCCTCTTAAAGATGTCCTCTTAAAGATGTCCTCCTTCCTCACCACCGGCAGCCCCTTTTTATTGATTCACAGATTGTTACATTTGTATTTGCCTACACCAATTGCCATCGAGTTAATCAGCCAACTCCCTAATCATTGTGCGCAAGCGCAGGATTCAAAATGCTTACTGATTGCTTATGCGCAGGCACAGGAAACAGGAAGCGTACTTATTGCTATATATGGTCACAAGCCTTATATGGTTACACAGGTGAAGTACAATGCTATTGGCTGGGTAAGTTGCAATACTATTGGCTGGTAAATTACAATACTATTGGCTGTAGCTAGGCACGCTACGCTCAGCCAATAGTATTGTAATTTAC
>NW_025335519.1:54199-54624 GCF_004798865.1 Varanus komodoensis
CTAATCATTGTGCGCAAGCGCAGGATTCAAAATGCTTACTGATTGCTTATGCGCAGGCACAGGAAACAGGAAGCGTACTTATTGCTATATATGGTCACAAGCCTTATATGGTTACACAGGTGAAGTACAATGCTATTGGCTGGGTAAGTTGCAATACTATTGGCTGGTAAATTACAATACTATTGGCTGAGCGTAGCGTGCCTAGCTACAGCATGAATGCGGCGAGGCAGGGATGAATTCCCACAATCTTCCCTGTCGGACATGGGTGACAGTCATAGCAACAAGAAGGTTCCCCTTCCTTCTTTACCTTACCACAACCTGGAGGGCATTTGCTGTTGCACCGAGAAACAGGTGGCACCTATCCATTAAAGGGAAAGTAATGTGGTACGTAATGTGTGACTTGTGTTGCAGTGCTCAGTCTGCAG
>NW_025335520.1:0-128115 GCF_004798865.1 Varanus komodoensis
AATGACTACTGTCCTTCCTTCCTTCCTTCCTTCCTTCCTTCCTTCCTCCCTTCCTTCCTTCCTTCCTTCCTTATTGCATCCCATAGCTGAAGCTCTCTGGGTGATTTACAACAATATATAAAGGAAAACAATAAAATACAGTACAACGACCATAAAAAGCAGCATTGCTAAAATCAATTTAAAATAGCTTAAAATACAGTAAAAGACTATCGTATACAAGTAAAAGGCTATTCTATACTTTGACAAGCTTCCAACGTTCAGTCTCGTTTACTCAGTCTGTTTGAGGCACTTCACTATTACAAGGAGTTCTGCATTGTGCCTTTGCAGAGCACACTGTCTGCTTTGGCATTAATGTTATGTAGAAAGATTTGGAGGCTTCTCACCACCCCACGGTAGCTGAAATAGCTAGAATTATTTCCAGTCGTTTCAGTGCATGGACCCAAAACAATCTACTGATTTTGTGGGGGTGGGGGAAGTCTCAGCTTTCCTTCCCAGAGCTACTGTGTAGGAATGCTTTCTTCAAACCTAAAGCTGTATGTGAGGTGATCATCAGAAGGTTACTGCTTACACTGAGGGGGGAGATAATCTTTACCTTCCAGCTAAGACCTTCCCCAATTTATTCCTGTTAGGTAGACTTTTTAAAATAGCACAAAAATTGAGGACTTTTAAAGACAAGTCTAACTGCTGTGCATGGAATGGGATAAGAAGGAAGCAGCTCTCAGACCACTTTCAGCCTAGGAACCAGCCGGGGGCCCTCTGTAATGACCACACACTGTGCTACCAATAAGGAAGTCTTTGGCCCAGTAGGGTGACCGAGGGGGGAATCAGAGGGGTGCTATACAGCCGGAGTAGCCGTTGCGCCTCTTTTCTGCTATTTTCTGAGACTGTGTGCTCAGGAAAATGGAAAAATGAAAGTAACCCCAATTATGAAAACATGGCGTTTTGACAGCTGTTGAAGATCAAGCTTCTTTTTAAAAGTGGGTTTTTAACAGGCTAATCAGGAGGTTTTGACAGGGACATATGACTATAAATATAAAAGAACTCCCTGGTGAATCTACTAAAAAGCCCATTTTTAAAAGCCTTACCTTGTCGAGCTAGCTGCCAAAACTTCCATAAAAGGGGTAAATCTCACTTTTCCGCCTTCCCAAATATCTAACATCTCAGGAAAGGATGGAAAAAAGCAAGGACACGGACCTGTTGCTTGTTGTTTAATTGCAAAGTCATGCCTGACCCATCACGACCTCATGGACAACATTCGGACAGGTTCTCCTGTCCTCCACCATCCCTTGGAGTCCACCCAAGCTCATGCCAACTGTCCCAGTGACTTCATCCAGCCACCTCATCCTCTTCCATCCCCTTCTCCTTTTGCCATCAATCATTCCCAGCATCAGGGTCTTCTCCAGTGAGTTGTTCCTTCTCATTAGGTGGCCAAAGTATTTGAGTGGACATGGACCTACTCACCTCAAAAAGGACTCAAACACAGAAGGATCACGCTGCAAACGGGTTAAGCTACTGGCCATCTTCTCTCACAAAGGGCCCTCAAGGCTTGGCTTGCCTGGACAGCTTACTTTTGACAGACAAACAGAGAACACAAATTAAAATGCAAAGATTGTTGCAGCCTTCTTTCTGGATGGTTCCTTCAGGAGAACTTCCCATAACATTGACAAAAAAAGGCTTTTTCTTACGATTACCCAAGGGTTCACACCTGCCAATGACTTGGAAACTAAGAAAAAGCAAAGGGCAATTTAACAATGTGGTAAATCAGTGACAGCTGTTCCAATGTGCTGCTTGGGGACTTTGGAGGAGCTGTCACTAGCTGTCACTTCAGCGATCACTGGCAAGAAGGACATGTTAAGAAACAAAAACCTTAAGTAGTCAATTTGCAGCTCTGAAAAGTAACACCAATTCAGATACTATTGTATACACACATACATATCATGTGAACAACATGATATAAAATAGTGGAGAATGTCTCTGCCAAAGTCATACATTTCTAGACTTGCTACATTTGTGAAACTGGATCTCAAACAGCATGTGCCACGTGGAAATGTTTTTGCACATGGCACATACAGGTGTGTGGCTGAGGGTAGCATATGAATTTCAAGGTTGACAGTCTTGAAAAGGAATGCAAAATAAACGGAGAGTCACATGTCGCTGATGTTCCAGGGAGGGAGGGGAACATGAAGTCCAGAAGGCTGGAGATGTTTGGCTGTTGTAGCCACCATAGCTGCTCTCTTAACCACAGAAGCTGCAGAAATGTGGAACAGATGTGCAAGTTTCTGACAAGAGAGTCTTGTTTTCTTGCTTCCATGTCAGAATGAAAGGCAGATTTAGAAAACTGTGGGTGCCCTCATCTCCTCCATTTGCCTAGCAAATAGATGGCTACCAGAGCAATGGGTAATTCAGGAAGTCGGAGCAACTTTGGAAATGGAGACAGGTTCAGAAATATTCCTGGGGTGGCCAGACTTGCTCATTGGAAGAGCCACACGGGGGAAGTGCAGATGTTTGATAGCTGCAAGTGGGCACCCACAGGCGGTGGCTGCGGGCAGCAAGTGGGCACCTGTGGTCAGTGGCTGTGGGCAGCGAGCAGCAAGCCACAAGCTGCAAAATAAACTCAAAGAGCCGCATGCAGCTCCCAAGCCTCAGTTTGGCCACCCATGGTAATGTGTTGTTATTTCATTTTGCTAGCTGGGAATCTGAAAGCTCCGGCACAGAATAACGTTGGCTGATTCTGGAAGAATTTTGAGGCAGAAGGTTAAACTTTGTGGACCTTTGTTGAGCTTCCACTGAGATGAGAACTTGGGTACCCAGAGGAATTTTTCCAGTGGGAGTCAAAGCGACAGAGAAGTTTTTGGTCCTAACAGGCATAGATAGGCACCACAACACACCTGTGTACAGAAGCCTACACAGAAAAGTAGAAGATACTGAAAACTGAACAGCACTAATGCAGAAGAGTGTTACATTCAAGAAGCAGTATGATCACTAAATTTATTTGAATTTGAAGCAAGGACTAAAAAGAAAAAAAACAGCAAGAGAAAAATGCCCGCTACGCAAAACAGTACATCTAGTATAGGACTATTATCTTGTGCGTTTCATGGCATCACTGCACTTTGCAATATTGACAACTTCACTACATTAGTTCCAGAATGGTTTCTGCTAGAAACATTGGTGAGCCCTCTCCAGCTCAGCCTTTCCCAAGCAGAAGTCATCCAGAAGTTTCAAACTGGAAACCTAGTATTCCCAACCCTTGAGCACCGTGACTGGAGCTGAAGTCTAAAATCTCTGAAGGAACCAGGCTGGGGAAAGAGGCTGTAGGCAGAAGAAGAAAACATCAGAAGAAAAAATTGGTATATGTCATGTGGTTTTAAACTTCTAGAGAACCCAGGGCATTATTTTCACGTTTCACATTGTTAGCCATTCTTCCACAACAGCCAGCAATACAACTTTTGCATGGCTTGAATGTCAAACTACAGCAATATTATTTTGAAGCTGCATATTTTTCCTTTAAAGGAACATTCTCTCTCTCTCTCTCTCTCTCTCTCTCTCTCTCTCTCTCTCTCTCTCTGTGTGTGTGTGTGTGTGTGTGTGTGTGTGTGTGGTTAATATTGGGATGGGGGGGTGAGGTGCCCTGCTCAGCTTGCAACACACCGGTAGTTTCTGCTCTAAAGGCATTGCACAATCGGTGCTTTATTTCTACAGTAGATTAGAAAACACTGTGGGGGCTGTGTGTTACACTGTCTCCGCTCCAAGACCAACAGTAAGAGAGAGATGAGAAGAGGCACACCTGGATCTTCCACAAGGGCTAAAAATGGCAGGTTTTCCCTCTGCCTCTCTCTCACACACACACCACATTCTCATCCTCAATAAATTGCACTATGGGTTTAGTAACAGCAGTCCTTTATTGTAAGGTAAAGCAAAGGTAAGGTAAAAGCAAAGTATTGTACATTGTAAAGGTAAGTTTTAAAATGTTTAAAAGCTCAGAAAAACATACTGTCAAGATTCATGTAGCAGTTGTTGCTGCTACCTTTTGTTTCTTGGTGGACATGCTACTGCCCAAACCCAGCCATGAGAAAGTCCTAGATTTTTACTTCCTTTTTAAATCAGGCTGCAATTACTTCTTAACAGGAATGACTGAAAAAATGCAATGCAGAGGCATGACCAGATTCCTCCATGCTGAAGTGGCTTCCTTCAGGGACTGGCTGCAGCACCTCATTCCACGCACACCTGCCTCATTCTGGTCTCTGGTTCCACAAAAACACACCCCAAGATGGGCAGGTGAGGCCCAACCAGAGGAAGTTGGTATATCAGCTCTGGGGTTGGGATTCCATCGCGCTCAGCTGAGAGGAGCAGCACCGTAAACGGCAGAGGACAGACTTGGAAGGGGCAGTGAGGCTGACTTTCTGGAAAGCCCAGCTATGAGGCACCAGGCCCTCTTAGGCCTTTGGTGTCCATGCAAGTGGCCTGCCTCGTGGAGCACTTCTTGCTGTCTGTCTGTGACTGCAAATCCTTGACTCTGACCACTCTACAAGGCATGTATCGCGGGACTGTGACTCTTCGTGCACAGTAGTTAGTGCGTGCTTTACAAATGTCACCCTCCCACAAGGCCTCTCCTGGAGCATTCCCATTCTTTTTTCTGGACTTGGATAGTGAGCTACTGTTCGGCTATCACGCTAAACCACACATGTCTATTTCTGCACCTGTGCTGTCCCACAATGCATAATGGAACATATAGGAGGGCAGAAAAAGAAAGACATGGCATGGGGGGAGCACCACCATTCCAAACTTCACCCATGCTTATGGATGTCTGCAGGAGGAGGGAGGCAAGCTCCATCGACCCCTCAGGGATAAGCCATTCTCTCCAGTCTCCCAGCTTGCTTGCAGTTCTCTAGCCTTTCTAGAGCCCAGGATACGAGACAGGATGTATAGCCACTATTCTGCTTCTTCGTTTTCTAAAAAGCCAGCCAGCTCCCCCTGTTAGCATTGCTACCCATTAATGAAAACATAGTGCATGTCCATGGATGAGGATCCATTACAATCAGTGATGCTGGCTGGGATGCCATCGAAGACACGGTGCATTCCCTGGAGTCAGCATCCTGCAGCATGCAGGTTTCACTTACATTGGTTCCATTCCTTTTGAATAGCTTGATGCTGGCATGCTTGCCTGAGCATCAAATACCACAAAGCCGAAACCTTCACAGCTGACGCTGACATCTGGAACATTACATAATGTAATCAGAGAAAAGCCTTCCTGTTTCATGTGAGCATCTGCAGTTTATTCCATAATAAGTAATCATAATTTCCACAGCCCTTTTTAATGAACAAAATGCATTTCATCCCTTCTGTCTTTCTATGAAGGAAAGATGAGGATAATTTTTTGATAGTTAAACTTGGCAGAGAGCATACAGAAATAAATTGCGATCATGGGGTGGGGAAAAGAACACACATAAAAAGAGCAATTAGAGAAAGAGATGATGAGAATGCCAGGAACCTTAAAGCAAAAATGGTGGTGGGAGGGAGAGATTGCAGTGGCTGGTACTGAAATAAAACATATTTATAGTGGGCATATTAGAAACTGGTTGAAAAGTGAAAATCTGTTTTTATCTTTGAATCTATAAAATCTGTAAGAAGTATAGTAGAAAGAGGTAGGTTGCTGTACAGGCCGGTACAGAAACAAGGTACTGTTTGACACAGCATTAAAATGTGAAATTTGCTGTCATGAAATAGGGCAATGGACTCTTATGCGGCTTTAAAAGAGGGTTATGCAACTTCAAAGAGGATGATTCTATTGAGAGTTATTAGCTGTGACATGGATGCAGCATAGCTCTAGATGTGAATTACTACAGGAATGGCAGCTGCCTTACTGATGGGCTTTCCTGAGACTTATGGCTGGCGGATCACTGTTGCAAACAGTGTGGCAGGCCCTCCTGCTGATGCAGTAGGTATTCTCACTCATTCTTACAGCAGAATCCTTCAAATTCACTGAAGTAAGTTTAAAGAGTCTCATTTTGGAAGCAAAGAAGTAACTGAGGCTGAGAGAAAATGGCTTGCATGTAGTCTTGATCAATTAAAACACATTTTCTGGAGTAGCAAAGAGTCCCGTGTCACCTTAAAGACTGGCAAATGTATTCTGACATGAACTTTCATGGAAACTTGTGTGCCACATTTTGATTTCATCTGCCATCACAGTTTACATCTATACCCTGCCCTAAGCCAATACCAGCTTGTGGAAATCTGCTAGTTTGCATCTGATGAAGTGAGTTGCGTCCATGAAAGCTTGTGCCAGTATATATTTGTTGGTCTTTAAGGAGCCACAAGACTCCTTTCTTGTCCTTTAATCCAAGACCCTGAACCCCAACTAATTCTAAACGATGGTTGTAAAGTTCTAAGGTCAGTTCAGTTATAGTGCAAAACCAGAAAGGATAAAAAGCTAAATAAATAAAAGTTAAAGATCATACTAAACAATCAGTGCAAAGTCCACAGACAATTCCTACAGCTGCGTATACGTGACTGGGTTGCTATTGTCTTCCCAAAGATAACAGAGGCTGGAGGTTTACAACAGGAATAGCAAACTCCGAGCCCTTTAAAGAACTTGGTGCTAAAAGAATTTAAGTGTCTTCTGTGTACAGCAGAGGTGAAAACCATGTAGTTCTTTAGATGTTTCTAGATTCCAACTGCCACCAGCCCAAGGCAATATAGCCAGTTGGGCAAGATGGTGGAAATTGTATTTCAGGATCTGGGGGGCTACATGTTCTTCATTTCTGATGTGCAAGTCCATTTATTAAATGAAGGCTAACACTAAACATTCTGTACAGTGTCACCTGGGACCTCTAGGGCTTTTGCAATGGGATACATACACAAAGCCCTGGAAGATTCAGCCTGCTTACTTTTCTGTATGGTAGTGCAAACAGTAAAAAGCAGCAGTCAGAAAATTCCCTCCATGGAAACTAACAATGCTTAGTTCAATGTTACATACACAAGGGTGTCTCACAAAAATCTCCCTTTAGATGAAATGGTTTGTTTAGAGCCATTGTTTTAATAGAATTCAAGAGAATGACAACATTTCATCTCTAAAAATGAGTGTTCTGGCTTGTTTAGCACTGTGCTTGAGACAGATTGATTCTGAAATGGGAATAAGAAGCAGCGGCTAGAAAACCATTAATGAATTGTTCAGATCTTTTCCAAAATGTCTACATCATTTGCAATAAAGGGAGGAGGAAAAGCTATCAGTGATTTCTATTATTGAATTGCAGTTGTTTTGGTTTACTTTCTGGGGAAAGAATTTTTGAATCGCCCACTCAAAACTTCACGTATCAGTTAGCTTTAAAACTGTATACTAATTATATCTGTAATCTAAAAAGTCTGTTCATGCTACATTTTCCAAGGATTAAAATAAGATTTTTAAAAAACCCAAGCAAGTTAAAAATAAAAATATTTCAAAATGCTACATTTGAAATAAATTTAACTTTTCTATTAAAAAAATCTACTATTTGAATTATCAGCTGCAAACAAAGACATCTGTTGTTAAGAACAAGATACCAGCTTAAACATACACAGTATTTTAAACAAATGGATTCATTCTGAATGGAATTTAGCACCCTGTAATTTAGTGGGCTGGAGGAAATCAGATCATTTATTCTTTGCATCATATCTGAATTTGAGTTGAATGTCTGTAAAAATAAATAATGGTATTTTGCCCATTTTCTTTTTATACATTTAGTAAAGGCAGAATTAAATGTGATCATTTTTAATTTTACAGTCAGTGTTTGAAGCATATGCTTTGCACTGAAGTAAATGTCATAAAAAAAAGAGACGTAATTATTTGAGGGTGCAGCCCTATGTCCTCCCAACAGTTGGCACAGAAAGAAACATACATTCTGCTCCTACGCCCACAGTTGCAACTGGGAATGGGATATTCCAGAGGAAGACACTGGGGCCAAGGGCTAGGCCAGGGGTCAGCAATCTGTGGCTCCGGAGCCGCACGTGGCTCTTGAACCCCTCTGCTGCGGCTCCGTCGCTCAAAACACTCGTGACAGCTGCTGATCTGCAGCTGAGGCTCCAAGTTACAAAATACCAATAGGTGATGATGAGGAACGCTGCACTAGCTGGTTAAGTACATTGCAACATTGCAGGGAAAGAGTGGAACAAGCTTCCTCCAGGCTCTCATGTTACACGAAACTGCTGCTGAAAGGATTCTCTTTGTCCCAATGTAATCTCCTTCATCTGAATGTTAAAAGCTGCGCTTGGGACCTGTCACAATTCACAGCACTTGACTGTTTATCTGCTAATCACTCACTAAACACACCTATATCTCTGTCGATCTGCAGACCCACCCCCACGCCAATTTATTGAGCCTCCCCCCCACCCCCCCGCATAGGCCAACCATGGATAAATTGAAGAAAAGTTTCTGAAGAAAACCAAATGTTTAATTATACATGGGTAGATTCATTTGCTTTTACTGCTGACGAACTTATGGGGTTTGCTGTTTAATGCACGCAGCCCTTTAGCACTGACTTTGACTCTTCAGGAAGCTGTTCTCCTATTCAAAATATACGAAAGGAGTCCTACTAGTTTATAATGTAAGATTAAAAATAACAGTTTTTAGTGACTGAACAAGAACTGCAGCTAAATCATAATGAAGATATACATAGCATTAAGGTAAAAAACAATATATGCAGTGTTATCTCCATTTTAGATGGCAAAAGGGTTTTGCGGCTCCCAGTATTTTCTTCTGTATGGGAAACGGGTCCAAATGGCTCTTTGAGTGTTAACGGTTGCCGACTCCTGGGCTAGGCCAATCCCTATCTGAGCTGCATTCTGCTTTCTTCCCCCCGCTGGGCACTTCATCCTAATGACCACGTGGCATAAGGTGCTGTGGCACTGCTGTGCCTCATTCCATTCAGAGGCTGATGTGCAGTGAGACAGTGGGACAGTTTATTCAATTCCCACCCTCCGATTTCAGCAGGCAGATAACCTAGGTGAGGCAAAGCTTGCTAGGGAACAATAATGGAGGAAGCCCAATGCTTTCCAAGAGAGAAAGCTTTCTTGCTGACAGTCTTGCAAGACCACGCCTGGCATTTTGAACTTTACATCATTTCCCTCTTGTCCCTCCTTTTGTGCTTTCCTCTTGTCCTTGAAATTCTCCCTTGTTCCTCTGGCTTACAGCAGAATTGCCAAAGAAAGTGTGGTAGAACTGCATTGAGTCTTAGAGGGAATACACACGGGGCACAGCTAGGCAGTTCAAACCAATTTACATTGATGGTGTTTTTATAAGCATCACTGAAGAAGGCTATCTAACCTTGTTTAACTGCAAGCATTCTCTAAAGCTTAGCATGTCAGTGTTAAGTGAAGGCGTGAAAACAGGTACTTCTTTCCCTTGGGGAGAAAGCGCATGTTGCCTGTGGCAGGGGCAAAGAGAAGAAGGAAAGGGAGGAAGTAGAGGAAAGGAGCTGATCAAGGCACAGATCGAAGTGGGGGAGCAAGATAAACAGCTGTGGATACAGGAGCTCCCTAATGACCGAGAGCATCTGGAGTTGTCCCTTTTATCCAACAGTTCCATCTACTGGACTCCTGTGCAGAGACTGAGAACAGCCATTAGGGATGTTGGAGTGAAGCAGTTACATCTGCATCATCTCGGGAGTAAGCTGATGAGACATCCTCTAGGCCAGTGATGGCGAACCTATGGCACGTGTGCCGCAGCAGGCACACAGAGCCCTCTCTGTCGGCACGAGAGCGAAGCCACCCCAGCATCGCCCCAGCAGCCGAGCATCGGATAACAGCGCACATAGGACCCATGTGCATGCTCAGAAAGGAGTAGCGGCACCAGGTGATGATGTCACAAGCCACAACTCATTAGCCGTGACTTGGCCAAGCTTTCGCATGGCCGGTTAGTGCGCTGCCAAGGATATATATATATATATTTGCTTGGACTGGTTGTGAGTTGTTTTTTCTAAACTAAAACCTAAGTATTCAGGTTTTATTGCAGTGTTGGCCCATTGCGATAAATAAGTGGGTTTTGGGTTGCAGTTTGGGCACTCGGTCTCTAAAAGGTTTGCCATCACTGCTCTGAGCCATACCCATATTGTGAGGTTTAATAATAAGGCTGACTCTGATGAACTGAGGTTAAATTACACCAGGCAAAACAAAGATGAAAAAAGCAATGCAAAGAATGGAAGATTCTGACAAACCTATTTTTCTGTGCTATATCCTAACTCAGACTTGAAAATAAATAAATAAATAAAATAATAGTCCAGAGAGTCTTCTTTTCTTCTCCAACTGAGTAAACACAATCAGGATCTCAGTATCTTGGGTCAGTCAGCCAAACTTTCATGTTTTTATTTGAGTTTGCATATTGATCCATATCTAGACAGATTCCAGAGTGGTGAACAATAAAAAACAGATAAAAGCCCAAAAATAATGCACTAAAACCAAGTAACATTAAATCCACGGTCATCTGCACCATGGCATAATTAGTTGTGTGGTCCAACACTTGAAGAATGGGCCTAATTTTTTCCAGAAATAACCTGAACTTATTTTTAAGTGTGCCATAGCTCAACAACAAGATAGGGCCCGTATGAGCATCCACCATCTTGAGCCAGGATCCCAGCACTCGCAGACGGGCTCCCGCAGATGGCTGCCCAGAGCGTCTTTCTCTCTTTCTCTGAATCCAGTGGTCTGAGCAAAGCCAGGTAGCTCCACAACATTCCACTAATAAATCCATTGGCTTTAACTTGAATTGAAAGCTAAAGAATCGCACTGTACAATTTGATGCACATTCATGTAGACTCATTTCTATCACTTTAAAACTAATCTTGATTATAGCTTCCTTCTCAGCAAGTTTTCTTAGTTTCCTCAACCCTAGTTGTAAAACAGGATGCTGTTTTACTAATTTGTGGACTTCACTTTTCTTCCATACTGGTTCTCAAACTCTGCAGAGCACTTGTGTTGTCTCGGGGTTTAGTTACCTATGGTGGTAGGTAACAAAAACAGTTTCCTGTAAAGTACAGTTTCCTGTAAGGAAATTATAACTTACTGATTTCTATCTAGGACAGTGTGTACAGAATTGATGATGAAAAATGACACTGGACCTTTTTCAGTCTTACAAGAAAAGCAAAGGTATCCCTTCTATCCAAGAAGTAAAGTCTAAAGGCATGCCTAATGAGCTCTCTCAGTTTGGAATCAAGGATCTGCTCAGCTGCACACAGACATTTATTTCAAAGCAGTAATTTTATGGCAGTACATCTCAGCGTCTTCTTTCCACTTTACTGGGTCCTTAGTTCTTTTTTTTTTTTCTTTTTGGAAAAAGCTTTGGTCAGATTCCTTTTGATAAAAGGTGGCAACATAGTGTCTCCCTCCTCCCCATGGACACATAAATGCTCCAGCTGCATTTGTTTGCTAGGGACAAGCCCTATCTGCTACTGACTCTTTTAGGTTATCTAGAAGTTAAATTTCTGAGTTGGATGCATGTTTTCTTTATCACACATGTGCTATGCAAATAAACATGCATGAACACTAAAGCACTATGCATGCATGGCTTGCTTTTCCATACTGGAGCTGCTACAGCACATTTGTGTAAGCACAATTTTTATTTTGCATACAATGAAGCCAACATTGTAACATAAACCAGCGACATATAGCATTTTGTTCACCATAGCCATTCACCAGATAACACCTTTGGATTTCTAGTGGAGCGTAGTTAACGGAGAGAAGATGCAGTTCAGTGGCAACTCCCTGGTTTGTTTGCAGAAGGCTCGTTTTGTTCCTTGGGATTTCCAGGCAGGGTTATAAAAAACTCCTCTCCAAACCCCTGCAGAGTTGCAGTCTGCGTTCATGGGACCAAGGGCCAGCCACAAGATTAGGCAGCTTCCTATAGTTCATATATTATGTCTTTTGTTAATGAAGGTTTCAGTAAAAAGGTCACGTTTTGCTATTGCTTGTATTAACCTGCTGCAGTGAGTCAGCTGTTCTGATAATGCTGCCATCCATATTTTATAAGCCAGCCTCGAACTGCGAAGCCCAAATGGGATCCACTCAGTGCAGTGCTGCTCAGTGTCTAAGCATGAAGCCGATGACTTCCTTTTGACTCAGGGGCTATATGATCTGCCTGCTTAATCGGATCCCAGTTCAGTCCTTCAGAAAGGCCTGTTTCTGCTCAGCCTGCGTTATACCTTCCCTCTCACTTCAGTTTCTGTTTCTGTGTGCTACTGAGTCATGTGCATGCCAGTCTAGCAGTGTAAGTCCTACAACTTTAAAGCTGTAGTTTTTCTACATTTCCCCCAACCTTTGCCTGACCTCAAGCAGGGGACAGGATATGTAGGACATGCATTTCTTTTCTTCCTGTGACCAGGTTGGATGATTAGTCTGTATAGCAAGCTACGATGACTCTGCAAAACGACCCCACTGAAAATAACCGCACCACCCTTGTTTCGCACATGCATTTACCAGACGCTTTAAAAGAAACCCAGCCGAAGCAACATGAATTCTTGCTTCTGCCACAGTTCTGAAACCGCACTGTGGCCTGTGTCATGTGCTTGCTCTGTAAGTGCAAATGATACAGTGCACACGACCTTTCAAACTTCTCCATAAGCACAACACTATGCACAGGGACGCAGCATTTGACTATACTATAAACAGAGCGGATGACATGCAGTATTCATTAACTTTTGTCCCACAAAGCAGCCGCTGAGTTTGAGAAACACACTGGCACAGAGGCGCCTTGTAAATGCACAGGACCGCACTACCAATCCTGATAGAATAGTGAGAACAGTCTCACTAGGCTGGTCTCCTGGCAGGGTCACCCAAGGAGGAGTGGTCAAGGCTGAGGCCAGACGAAGATGCATCCACCGTCACATCAACAAGAAGAATGGATCTCACTAATTATGATGGGGATGCAGAACCTTCTGAAGGGCAGCTACTGAGGCACAACAGTAGTTGAAGACAACACCGGCAGAGTGATGCTCAAGCTAAGTCTAGTTAATACTGCACAGAAGAAGCCAATGATAAGCCACTTGTGCCTATTTTTTACCCTTACAATCCTGTGATGAAACAATCCAAAATGAAACAAGAGATAGTGCCAGAAGATGATACCCCCAGGCTAGGAGACACTTTACGAGCTACTGGGGAAGGGCAAAGGACAAAGACAAGTATTGTTGTCACTAACTAGATCAAACAAGAAAGGGAATCTGTGCAGCTGACATGCACAGAGGTGAGAGTAAAGTCAAACAGTAGCTTCTTGCTTGTGGCACCGGTTAGGCATCAAGAGAATCAAATGTAGAGGCACACCCGTTTCTTTCAGGACCATCCATAGCTTCTTGCAAGCTACACAGTCAAAGGCTTTGCTGTAGTCAATAAGCAGAGACTGGTCTTTTTCTGAAATTCTTTGGTGCATTCCAGTAGCCAACATATATTTGCAATATGATCTCTAGTGCTTCTTCCTTTTAGAATCCAGCTTGGACGTCTGGCATTTCTCACTCCATAGAAACATAGAAACAGAGCGAGTCAGAAGGGGCCTCCCGGGCCATCTAGTCTGACCTCTGGCACCAGCCGGCTCCGCTCACGACATACCCACCATGTGGACGTCCAGCCTATCCTTGAACACCCGCACTGATGGGGCCTCAACGACCTCTCGTGGAAGCCCATTCCACATCCTTGGGGTCCTGACTGTCAGGAAATGCTTCCTGGCATCCAAATGGAACCTAGGCTCCCTGAGCTTTGCTCCATTGGAGCGTGTCCTGCCTTCCTCTGCAGGGGAGAACAGGTCTCTACCCATCTCCATGTGACATCCCCTCACATACCTGTATGTCGCCAACATATCCCCTCTGAGTCTCCTCTTCTTCAGGCTGAAGAGACCCAGTTCCCTCAGTCTCGCCTCATACCCCATCCCCTGCAAACTGGCCACCAACCTTGTGGTCCTACGCTGCACTGACTCCAACCTGGCTATATCCTTTCTGTAATGAAGGGCCCAAAACTGAGCACAATTGCGGGCGCACTAGAGTCGTGTAGAGTGGTAGTAATACCTCTCTTGATCTAGAAGCCACACTTCTGGCTATACAACCAAGGGTGGCGTTTGCCCTCTTGACCACCGCATCACACTGCTGACTCATGTTTAGCCTGCAGTCAACCAGTACCCCAAGGTCCCTTTCACAAGTGCTGCTCTCCAGCCACTTGTCACCTAACCTGTACTTATGACACCTATTCCTATGCCCCAAGTGCAAGACCTTGCACTTATCCACATTGAACGCCATCCTGTTGTCTCCTGCCCACTTCCATAGTCTGTCCAGATCCTTTTGGATCTGGAGTACCTGCTCCTCAGTTGTGGCCACTGCTCCAGTTTTAGTGTCGTCTGCGAATTTGATCAGCAGACTGTTCACCCCTTCTCCCATGTCGTTAATGAAAAGATTAAATAGGATCGGCCCCAGGACAGAGCCCTGGGGGACCCTGCTTGTTACTGGCCTCCATCCCGATGATTTCCCGCTAATGGTTACCTTCTGCTTACTGTCAGTCAACCATGCCCTAATCCACCGGACAGTGCTTTGGTGTATCCCAAAACTCCTGTTTCTCCACCAGGATATCATGGGGCACTTTGTCAAAGGCCTTGCTGAAATCCAGGTATACTACATCCACTGCATCCCCTCCATCTAGCCATCTGGAAACCTTGTCATAGAATTCCACAAGGTTTGTCTGGCAGGACCTGTTTTTGCAGAAGCCATGTTGTGTGGCTGTCAGCCTCCCTTCCCTATCTAGCATCACTAGATCTCTCTCTATTATGAGCCTTTCCATTGTTTTTCCTGCAATGGACGTAAGGCTAACCGGTCTATAATTCCCCATGTCCTTTCTACTACCCCTTTTGAAAATTGGGACCACTGACGCCATCCTCCAGTCCTCTGGAACTTCACCCATTCTCCACGAGGCCTCAAAAATGGAGGCCAGCGGGCGTGAGAGAACCCCTGCCAACTCTCTAAGTACTCTTGGGTGTAACCCGTCAGGGCCTGGCACCTTTGTAATGTCCAATGCCCTGAGGAGCCCCTCGACTTCAAGGGGGGTGACTCTAATCTGTGCCTCTAAGTCCCCACCCTCATCTAATCTCTATGCGGATATCCCCCATCCTGCTTTGGGGAGAACACAGAGGCAAAATAGTCATTTAGCATCTGTGCCTGTTCCCTCATATCAGTCACTGGATCGCCTTCCTCCTTATTTAGTGGTCCCACCACTTGTCTCCCCTTCCTCTTCCTATTTACATGCTGAAAGAAGCCCTTTTTGTTGCTCTTGATATTCGTGGCAAGTCACAGCTCATAATCAGCCTTAGCCTTGCGAAGAATCCTTCTGCAACGGGCTTCCTCCTCCCGGTATACCCTTTTGTCTATTTTCCCCAGTACCCATTTCCTACGGAGGTTCCTCTTTCATCTAATCCCTCTAACCACCTCCTTTCGCATCCATGGCGGCACTCTCCTCCACCTCCCCACCTTACTGACTAGAGGTATCGTCAAGGCTTGCGCCTCCAAAACCTCCCTTTTGAGTGCTATCCACCCCTCCTCAACTCGCTTACCTTCCAGTAACCTATCCCAGGAGACTTTCCCCAGTCTGGCCTTCAGTTGGCCAAAGTTGGCCCTCTTGAAGTCCCAGCTTCTAGTGCTCGACCTGCTGCACGTCCCCAGTCCCCTGATCTCAAAGCAAAGGATGAAGTGATCACTCGCATCCAGAGCTCCCCTAATCTGTACTTTATTTATTTATTTAGAAAGTTTCTATGCCGCCCCATTCGCCGAAGCCTCGGGGCGGCTCACAACATGAATCAATTAAAATAATATAAATTATAATAATATAAATTAACAATATAAAATAAGTTACTTCATCTATCAGTTCCTCCCTATTGGTCAAGACCAAGTCAAGGATGTTTCCCTCCCTTGTCGCCTCTTGGACCCACTGTGTGAAAAACCCTCCCTCTATAGCTCCTAGGAAGCAACGAGACCTGACTGTCACTGCCGAGTGAGTCTCCCAAGTAATATCCGGGAGATTGAAATCTCCCATAATTACTGTGACTCTCCCCCGAGATATCCTTAGAATCTGGCCTGTCAGGACATCATCCAGGGTCTCAAGTTGACCTGGAGGGCGATAAGATACCCCCACTGTCAGGTCTCTTTCCCTGTCAAAACCCCTAAATTTCTCACTCCATATACGGTGTTATTCTTTGTTGCAACACTTTCAGTATAACTTTGTTTGCATGGGAGATTAATACAATGGCCTTCTTCTGCATTTCCCTTCTTGAGCATTGGAATATATATTTGTTGAATGTTTTCAGTCTGTGGGTCATTGTTTTGTTTTCCATATTTGTTGATCACTGTAATAGTTAAGACAGAATATGAAGAAACAGAATGGTTTCCCTTAGGCAAAGGTGTCACACAAAGATGCATTTTATCTCCCTATTTGATCAATCTGTATGTAGAACCTATCATAAGGAAAACTGGTTCGTATGAGAGGCAGGAGTGAAAATTGGTGGCAGAAACACCACTAATTTAAAATATGCAGATGACAATCTACTACTGGCAGAAAGCAGCAATGACTTAGAACAACTCCTGTTAAAGTAAAAGAAAGCACTGCAGGTGAATATTAAGAAAACAAATATCATGTCCACAGAAGAATGACAGAACTTTAGTGCTATTAATAAAGAAACTGAAATTGTGATTTCACATATGTTGCCTCAGTCATCAATTCAAATACAGACTGTAGCCATTCAAAGGACTGAGACTTGGGAGGGCAGCAATGAAGGAACCAGAAAACGTCACCAAATGTAAGGACATTTCACTAGAGACCAAGGTCAAGATCGTTCAAACCATTTGATCACAATGGCTCCCAATCACAATGCATGGCGATGAAAGCTAGGCTATGAAGAAAGCAGACAGGAAGAAAATTGAAATTTGAAACATGGTGCTAGAGAAGAGCTTTGCAAATACCCTGGACCATCAGAAACTCAAACAAGTAGATACTAGATCAAATCAAGCCAGAGCTTTCTCTAGAAGCAAAAACAGAGGCCGTGATACTTTGGACACATCATGAGAAGGCAAGGCTCCCTGGAGAAGGCCACCATGTTAGGGAAAGTCAAAGACAGAAGATGAAAGGAAGTCCAAATATGAGATGGATTGAATCCATAAGAGAAGCCACAGCCTTGTACTTGGGAAAGCTGGATCGTGCTGGCATGGACAGGGCATTTTGGAGGGCTTTCATTCATCGGGTTGCCATAAGTCAGAGAAAACTTGATACCACATAACAACAACAAAATAGATTCTGCTGCAGAAACCTTTCACCAAAGGCTAATCAAAAATATAAAAAAGGATATTCAGTTAGATGCTTTCTGTTGTCTTGTTATGGCAGCAGGTATCTATGTCAAGTTCTTTGTTACATCTTCCTACTGTTTTATTTGTGATCCCAATTTAAATTAACTGCTTGACTAGAATATTCTCATCTAAATTAACTATAATCAGGAAGGTTATTTTAATGGAAGACCTAAATGCATGCACTTGAATGAAATTCCTTGGATTAGAACTGCTTTTTCCTCTATATATTGTGAATAAACCTTCTGATCTACAGCTCCTCTTAATTTAATTTTATATCACTGAAAATAGCCATTCTGGGTTTACATCACATTATAAGCTCTACAAAAAATGTAATCTTTGTCCTATTATGCACACAGATCTCATTACTGGATTTCTTCTTTTCCATCTTAGAAACATCAGAACCACTGTATTCATAATATTATATTCCCAGGCTGCTTATGATGCATTTAAAAATGCTTGGAGGTTAAGATCCATTGCATTGAATTGGAATGACTAGATTAACTGAACTCAGGTCCACTGAAATCACTGGTTCAGGATGGTCACTGCTTAATTTACATCCTGTTGATTTCTCTAAGGAAAAAGTGAAATTTAGTCCAGCTCTAACCCGTTTTAATTAAAATGAAATAGTGCTTTATCCAAGTAAAGATACTTTTGCATTTCTACAAAGAAATACAATCCTATAACTGTCTGCTCATAAATAGGTGCCAGACTTAACAATGGGACTTACTCTGGGGTAAGTCGGTATAGAATTAAATCACTTTCGCTTTTTATTCAGTTCACTGAGTGAACATGCCCTCAGCTGTCCATGTGATGGTAGCCCCCAGTTTAGACTACTGTATCTGGTGCTATCCTTGAAGCCTGTTCAGAAACTGTAGAGTTAGTACAAAATGTGGCTTTTAGATTACTAACAAGAACCATGTTGTGATCACACTAAGCCTGTGATTTGCCAGCTGCACTGTCTCCCCAGTTTGTTTTCCAACACCCTGCTTACTCGTTTACCAGTGGAAAAACAAGGCATGAGCCCAGCAGCTAGTGCACAGATATTATTCCAGTGCTCTGGGCCTGAATGGATGTTAACCCTGCACCTTCTGAGCACCACCAGAGCACAGCTACAGGCCATCGGTGCTTGTGCTCTTCTGTAGCCTTCCACGTAACTACGTCTCTCTTTACAAGGCATCCTTATCTCTGTGATGGGCAATACTGCATCTGATAGCCAAGCGAGCCTGCACTTTTAGCAGCATTTGCGCTCCTTGAGGCTTTGTGGCAGCTTGGCATTTGCCTCCGAGTCCCAGAGGGGGCTAAGCACGTCTTGGAACTGAATGCAGAGAGTGGAGTGCAGGCGATTCACTGATTGTTTACATAAACACAAAACAGCTGTTAAGAGGAACTATTATGTCATCCGCTGGAAAGCATCAGGCAGCAAAGCAAAGGCTCTGCCATTGGTAGAAAATGTGCCAGACTTGCAAAAAAAATGCTTATCAAATATTCACACACACACACACACACACAATATTTTTCAATCTTATCGCTTGCTAGTTAAACTGCTATATTTAACTGAGTTATGTATAGTAGTGTTTGTGAATCCACACGGAGAAGATAAAAACTCCCCAACCCCACTCACACCGCTAGGATGCAATTCTATCAGTCCAGAAGTGTTGGGCTAGGTGGACATTCACGCTGGACTTGATGGGAGTTGCAGTCCAATGCATCTAGCCGGCCTCGGATCATGGAAGACTAGCCTTGAGTGAAAGCAAGGGGCAACGACCACAAGACATCGCACTGCGACGACACCAGGTTTAAACTATAATGCACAATCATGTCCAATGTTTCCCGTGCAGCACTCTTGAGTCTGTAGCAGGAACTGAGTCCCGACGACGACACGCTACCGCCAGCATGAGGCGGTGTGCCTACGCACAGCAGTCGCTGGGGAAGGCGGCGCGGGTGCTGTTGCATGCACCGCCCGCAAGCGGAGGGCTGCCCGCCGCGCAAACGGAATGCTAAACGCAGTCCGATCCAGCATGGCTCGCAGTCCCTTCTCCGCGCGGCGGGCAGTTTGCGTGGCGAGGGCGCAGCGCCTCTCCCGCGGGCGCCTTCCCGGGCCAAAGCGCCTTTCGCTTTCGATCCCTTTTCTCCGCCGCGAGGGCGGGGCTCTCGCCTAAACGACGCTGCGAAGTCGAGGGCGTAATAGAAACATATATAGGTATATATTTAGCAACGTCGCCAGCGTTTTTTGATGCCGGCAGTTTGCGGCCTGCCTGCCTGCCGCCTGCCGACGACTTGCTCCTCAAGACCCGGGCGAGGCGGAAAAACCCGTGATTGGCCCCGAAGCCTACACCACTCTGTGGTCGGCGGCACCGGCGCGCTCACACGCGGACCGTAACTAAGAGCCTGCGAGCGCCCGAGGCGGGCGGGGGCAGCCTTTCCGGAAAGGCACCGGCTCCGTCGCGGCCGTCGTGCCCGCTCTGCTCGCGGCAACTTTTCCCTGGAGGATGAGGAGGACGCGCCGGCGCTCCCTTTCCACCTGCTGGGTGGCTCTGCTGGTCTGCAGCCTGTGCTGCCGCGGCTTCTGCGCGCTCCCGGCGGCCTCTTCAGGTACGGGAGCGGGGCTTCGGCCACGGGCTCGCCTTGGGGACGGGACCCCAAGCTGTGCGCGCACTGGCGCGGGCTGACTCGCCCCAGCCCCCGGGGACGCGAGCCCGGCGGGGGAAGGAGGAGCTGGGGGGGGGGGGGGGAACGAGTGCCGGCCAGTGACTGCGCAACCTCGCCGGTGGAGAGGCTTGGAAGCCTGCGGCGTGGCTGTGTGCCTCGGGATGTTGAAGCAGAGGCAGGAGCGATGCATCTGGAAGCGCTGCTGCGGAGGGGGCGAGCTCTTACGGCGGGGGGCGAGTAGCGGGCGTGGGACAGAGGGCGGGAAGTCCTGCAGGGAGACCAGCGCTTTCCCCTAGCCTGCAACGGGGATCCCCACGGCGAGTGGAATTTCCCTCGAAGGAGCTCTGGCCCTCGGAGAGTGGAATTATTATGTATTCCTAGAAAAATACATGTTTATCTAGGCGGATCAAACAAAAGCAAACAGCCGTTCCGTCAGAGCGCACGGACGGGGCGCAGGCTTTTTTCGCTCACTTGCGTATTCGGTGACAGGCTAGAGCAAAGTTTGGAGCCATGATTGGACTGGGCTTTTAGCTCTGTGACAGGGCTTTGCCCAGCTTGCGAAGTACTGCTAAGCTGCAGAGCATGTGTAGAGTACCCCGTCGCTTGGGCCAAGCGCTTCTGGTGTGTCTGTGGCGCAGAAGCCCCAGCGGCGTTTTCTGCCCATGAGCTCACACCGTGTCGGCAGGGCAGCCAAGGGTCGACTTTCGTTTTTGCTTCAGCAGCTATGGAATAAAGCGTTGCTGCAGGAGTTGCTTGCGCGTTCCCAGGAGCCGCTTGCGAGAGAACCCTTTCTCGGCATGACTCAGAGGCCGAGGGACTGGCCTGCTTCCAGTTCCCATCGAACTTAATATAAAGAAAGGAACGCAGCCCTTGGGCGGAGCAGGGGAATTCCAGAAATGGACTGGAGCTATAAGAGAAAAGCTGGGTGGTGACAGGCGAGGGCCCTGCTGATTGTTTTGTTTCCCTTCAGGGAAAAACAAGCTGCCTGCAAGCAGGCTTGACGCTTCCCCCATATCCTACAATGCCTATGTGCTTTGTAAGATACTTGCCTAACAGGCAGGGGTTCAACTCCCTCTGGTAACTATATTTCCATGGTGCAGGCAGCTGGTGCATTGCTTGATTTTTACCTGTAGTGCTGTGATAAAAGTCACTAGCAATAAGGGTTGTGGTACCCACGAAAGGTTATGCCATAATAAATGGTTAGTCTGTAAGCCATAGTATACCCACATTTTTCTGAACAGCAGGGCCCAATCCATGAAAGCAAATGTTGTGCCAAAATGTTGGTACATTGTTACCTCTTCCCTGCATTATTAGAAATTGTCCTTTCCCCCTCCATCTCCTGTGCAATTGCAGGACAG
Source organism: Varanus komodoensis (assembly GCF_004798865.1). Taxonomy (NCBI): domain Eukaryota; kingdom Metazoa; phylum Chordata; class Lepidosauria; order Squamata; family Varanidae; genus Varanus; species Varanus komodoensis. The sequence goes on from NW_025335520.1 coordinate 21,332, forward strand.
AACTAGCTTTTGAGGAAGCTGCTGTTTGGGCACACTGGGTGAAAAGGGAGGCAGGTATTTTGTTTTTCAAGTAAGGGCAAGCAGCCAACAAACATTAGGAAACGGGCATATCTGGTAAAAACAGATTATAGCCAGCAGTGTTAGGATGTGTCCACATGAGGTTTTTGACAGTGCTAGAATATTGATTAATCAGATCAGGATAAGCCACAATGCAGTCATACCATCTGATCCCTTTCTGATGTAAAGAAGTTATGTCTTGGTGGAATCATGGCAGCAGAGTGAAAGCAAAGGAGTCTTGATTAGCTTCAGGCTTTCCTGTTCCTTTCGAGTTTGGCAGCAGTCCTCCTGGTGGGAAGGGAAAGGGGACTGAATGGATTTTCCCTTGTACAAAGGGTTTGAGGATGGCTTGGTCTTGATTATTCAGTCAAAAGTTTTACAAAAGACTTGCTCCTGTTTCAGATGAAGATGATGAGTACCTGCAGTTCAAAACTTACCATCTCTGGTAAAGAAAGGTTTTGGAAAATCTTGTGCAGCCTAGCTCCTGGAGGCTGTTTTCTACTTTTGAACTAGCAGTGAAGCCCTGGATCTGTCATGAATGAAACTTGTTTGTGGACATAACCCAAGGGATTAGCTTTTTTATGTAAGAATTAGTTCTTGGATATAATAGGTAACCACTAGTGGTTGTAGAACTAAACAGCAGTTTAATGATGAAGTTAATAGGTTTAATAATGCTAAATAAAGTGTCTGCAAAATTCAAGTGTAAAAAGACTTCAGAGAAACTTGCCAAGCCAGCATTTAACTGACTCACACTTCCACAAAGGCAACAACAGAGAAAGTTGCTCAAATTTTTCATGAGTTTCTTCCACATTACAATTTAGGAACCTTTGAAAATTTCCAGGCACTCTTCCTGTAAGAGGGGAGAAATATGTAGGGCTGTAGCTAGTTTGTTTTTTAGGGGCAGCTCTCAGTAGCTCGAGCTCATTTGCATGGTTTGTTCAGACTCCTCTTGGTCTGTAACTGTAGTTTCCAGATGCTTTACAGGTTGTATTCAGAGCTCCTAGCTACATGATAGGAAAGAGGATGACTGCTTGTTTGTTTCTTTCTGGCAGGCAGTGACTAGTGCAGCCTGGTAGGACAGGTGTAACCTGGTAGGAAAGGGAGAATGATGAGAGAAAGAAACCAAGGGAGGGATATATTTATAGGTCTTGCACTTAGGTACCAAAAGAACCAAAAAGCCCAAGGCTTGAAGATACAACTCATAAATCTTACCCACAGACACGTCTGTGTTCGTTAGAATTGGTTCCCACATCTGTGTGTCCTTTCTCTGTCCTAAGATACATAATGAACAATTCTCAGGTTTAAAAAGACTCTTATCTGTGGTGAGCATTTGCCTGTGAACTAGAGTGGCATTCAGTTACAGTTGGAAAGGACATTCTGTCTAACAGCACTTTTGCTTTGTATAGTTTCTCTTTTCTCCACCAGTGGTGTGAACACTGGCAGCAGCCCTGATCCCTCTTCCGCTGGAGATATGCCCCAGGTATCTTTCCTGGGAAAGGGCTGGCGACATGGGTGTGCACAGCAGCCATAGCAGCAAGCTGTGTTACACAACATAGTGCTAGGCAGCTATGTGTATGGCTCTTATGTGTCTCCTCCAGCCTTTAAAGTGACTGGGTCATAAAAGGTGGGAAGTAGGAATAAGAGATTGGTGCAAGAACGTGGCCTTGCAGCACAGCACAGCCCTATCTCCAGTGCTGGCAGAAATTTAGGGTGCTTCCAGAGGGGTCAAAAGACTGCCACAAAAGGAGCATAGGAAACACAGGAGGGCTACAAATCTGTATACCTTGTAAATCCTAGCACAGTGAAATCCTAGTCTGGAAACACCTTTAATCTCAGGGAGTAGCCAGCCAGATGGTAACATTACTTTGGATTTATATAGCAATTTTCTGACAGTTCAATGCACTCCAGGTAGATCATCTTACTGATACTAGGAACAACCCTGTGTGAGTTGTTATCACATTATATCGACCCTATGTTGCAAAATAGTGTGCAAAGATGAGATGAACGCTTGATATTCATGGTTGAGGTAAATGACTCAGGTTTATCTGGTGAGTTCTTGGCTTTACACCTCTCAGTTTTAACTGTCACTCCAGTTCACAAATTGACAGAAAGGCTTATAAACGGGGCATGATTGAGATAACCACTTGATTTTCCACTGGCAGAATAAAGTTTGGGCATGTCAAATTGGGTTAACAGCCTTTCCTGACCTCCGTTTTCTTTATTGAGCTCTTTGTTTAGCACTTTACATGCACTTATCTAGCATATTGCATTAGAATGGTTCAAATAATGTTGATGTTACTTAGCCAGTTCTTGACTCACAGTAAATGGTAAATATTTTTGTAAAGTTAAACTTCATGGGACCGAATCCAAAGGATTTAGGATGCACTTGCTTTAGGATTTAGGATTCACTTGTAGAGTAGGACTACAAGTGAAATTCTCTCACATCATTTTCAAGGATTAACAAGGGTAAAGAAATCCTTATCTGCCAAAGGAAATCTTTCAATATTTGTTTTCATTTACATTAGTGTCTTTTAAAACATGTACTGCCAATTAGTTTCTTCATTGTAAATCTTCAGATCTTTTTAAACTTTGTAATTTTTCCATTTTTCTTCAATATTTATGGAGCAAGCCATTATACCACACACAATGTCAAGGGTAAGATTGTGATCACATTCTGTCTCAAAAAGACATTCTGTTTTGTGACATGTTTAAACCAACGCAAAACAGAAGCTGTATTTACACTGCTCAAGTAAAAAAAAGAAAAAATAAACATAGTGGAAGAACCACCAAATATAACACCCCCCGTTTTTGTTGCATTTTTAATGAAACGACTGAGCCCTAGGCCAGTAAATGCTTTCAAAACTCATGGCTTTCTGGCAAGCTGGAGTGAATGCTGACCATTCTTATACCCACCCCCCTCAGAATTATCTATGAAAAGTTATGTGGGCAGTGTGTGTGTGTGTGTGTGGGGGGAGATAGTCCATTTATTCATGTGCATGTTCAACAACCTGCTTTAGCATTGGATGATACTCAAATGGAAGTTGAATAGGGTGTTTCAGTTCAGCGCATTAAACACAGCATAATTGTTTTCTTCCAGCAAATTGCTAGAGGCATGGCTCCAGGGACTGTGCCATGAGTGGGCTGCAAAGGCACAAACATGCTTTTTTCCAGGAAAAAAATGTTACCATTCCGGCCAAATAAACATCTGAATAAAAATTTTAAGTCACTGTTAACTTGCTATTTTTGAAGGTTTTAAGAAAACTCCTAGTTTCCTTTAGCAGGACAATAAACATCATTAATTTATCACTAGAATCTTTAAAAAATACCAAAGAGTACAACACAGAAACACTCCTTTTTCACACCACAGAAGAGAGCTAATGTTCAAATAGTGGGGCTAGTCCATTTCCATAGAATGTGTTAGATAAGAAGCAAGTTGTCATCTGTGAGCAGTTTTCTCTGTGCAAGTTGGTAACATTCTAACAGATGTTAAGAGGCAGAGCACCCGGAGCAGGGCCTTCTCTGTGGTGGCGCCCCGCCTACGGAACGTGCTCCCCAGAGAGGTCCACCTGGCGCTGTCGTTATTTGTTTCTCGGTGCCAGGCCAAGGCCTTTTTATTCAAACGTTATTTTAATATGTTTTAATATTGAACTTTATTGTTGTATTTTATTAACTTGCAGCCAGAGTGGGTCGTCAGTTTATTTATGCTGTAAGTTGTCCAGGGATGCAAGTAATTGGACGGCATACCAATTTTATAAATAACAATAATAACAGTCACAGATTTGGGCATCATATTAACTTCAATTCCAAATGGGTGTTTGGGACTGAGATATATATGTTCATGATGAATGGGAGTTACCTTAGAGTCTGTAACCTATACTCTGAAATGCTTTTGTAAACATGCAGTGTTTTTATGTGTAAATTAATTTAAGCTCTAGAAAGACAGATTTATAGAACAGGGTAACTTGCCAGTTTATGCTAAATTTTAAAAATTTCCATTTAATTTTAAATTGAAGTGAGGATTTTGGGTAAGACTTTTTGAAAATATAAAAGTTCTGAAAATTATGTAAATATGTACAAATACAATAATCCTAATCATTCTAAATTTCTGAGAAAGAGTGAAAGGATGCTATTTCACAGGAAAAATAGATTTCCTATGCTTTGTCCATTTCTTTGATGGATTACATTGATCATTTTATCCTTGATCAAACTTTAGTAGCAGGTTTACCTTACATTGCTATGTAGCAGTAAAATTTACTGGTTTCAAAATCAGTGTGTTGAGATTTACATTCTGGTGAATTGGATTGTGTCTAATAAATTAAGGCTCCATCTAGGCAAGACAGAAATACTGTTCTTGGGTTATTTGTCTGCCCTGGTGAATGGTATTCCACCTCTCTCTAAAGAAACAGGTCTCACTCCCCCTAAACCAAACCTGATTCCAGGTGCTTGCTCTAACCTATAAAACCCTATATGGCTGGGATGTGCAATATTTGATGGAGTATATCTCCCATCCACAATTGACGAGTACAGTACAATTAATATCTGAGGCCTATCTTCAAATCCAAACCCCAGGGAAGGCTCAGAGGGCACAAGGAGTGGGCCGTTTGGTGTGGCAGCCCCACTGCTGTGGAATCATCTCTCTACTTGGACCCACCTGGTGCCAACTTTGTCATCCTTTTGGCACAGAGTTGAGAGAACCCTCTCTTCCAAGACACTGAAAAATATCTGCAATGATCTAATGATTTGATCAGGGTATCAGTGTATTTTTTTCACATGTCTGCTCCATACTAAATACAGCTTTAGTTGTTAACTGTTTCATTTTTTTAAACTGTTTTTTACATTTTGTATTATGGGGAAAATAATTGTATAGGGTGCAGAGATTTTTGGGTGGAGGATTATGGTCCTGCTAGGAACTGTTATAAACCCACCTGAAAGCGTCAACTATTGGGTGAGATAGAACCGAAACAGATAAATCATCTCACTTTGGGTTCCTGCAACACGTTATCTGTGGGCTTGTCCCTGGGGACAGTCCTGCAATTTGCTAGTCCAGCCTAGGCTGTATGGCATGGGACAACTTGAATATAGTACACCAGGTCATGCAGAGTGCCCGCTCTCAGCCTGTTCTGGAGCTCACTTCAAAGTGCAGCCTTCAACTTTCAGATCCTTAATGATTTGAGACAAGGCTTTTAAAGATCCCACCTTCTGCACCTTAAAAGGTCCTAAAATCATCTTTCTTTAGAGGTCCTTCTCCATGTGTCCCTCAAGTAATATGCATCAAGTGGCCTCCGTGGAAAGGGTGTTTTTGGGGTGGCATCCCAGTTATTGAACGCTTTCTCCAGTCAGGCTCATCTGATGTTCCTTTTGATATCAGGCTTTGTTTTAGAGTTCTGAATATTTAATAGTTAACATTTGAACATTTAATATTGCTAATTTGCTGTAGTGTTTTTTTACTGAATTGTGGTTACATTTTAATGTTTGTTATTGTAAGCCAAATTTAGAATGTTTTTATGAGGTGGCATTTACAAACACTGTAAATAAATAGAAAGTGCTACAGTCTTTTAGGGAGGTGTTCTTTTAGCGGGCATTCTGTAACATGGCACCCTTATAATATTGCCTGACTGCATCTCACAAAAGAAAAATATTAAAGCATATGCCTTTCTTATGCAGATAATAATGCTTTTGCCATCCGCCATGAAAAAACCAACACGTGCATCAAAGTTAAAAACCGGGAGATAACCGCAGGAGACTGTCGAGAGACAAAAGAGACCTTATGGGCCTGGGTCTCCGAACATCGCCTTTTTAATTTGGGATCCCAAAAGTGCCTTGGACTAGATACCAAATCCCAGAATACCTTGAAAATTGTGGATTGTGACTCGGACCTTCTTACACTGTGGTGGCGATGTGTTGATGCCGCAATACTTACAGAATCTGAGAAGAAATTGACTTTAAAGAATGGAATTGTGTCTGTAAGCATTGACGCTTCCGATATCTGGAGAAGAAGCAATTCCAGTGATTCTATTTGTAAACTTCCATACCATGGTATGTATTTTCTTTGTGTCATTTGTTTTTTTGGGAGAAAGATGGGATTTCAACATGGGTTTCATTTAGTAAATGTAGGTGCTGTTCCTAGAGCAGTGAACATTACGGAGTGAGTGGCTGTCAGACAAAACTTGCAGAATCACACTGTTTGCACCTGGCTTAGTGTGGTGTCTGAAAGTGACCTACAAGGTTTTGTGGTTTGGTTTGGTTTTGGTCATTGACTTTTAAGGATGCTGAATTGACTAGTAGGTAATTGGTGGCCTGGTCTGGACATTATGAAAGCATACACTGCAATGGACTTCAGGCTCAGATACTTGACTCTTCCTCACATGTGAAGACACTGAAAGTTTCTCTGTTGGCCTTGAATAAATTGTAGTACTGGCCCAACTCAGGAAACTGTGGATAGTCTAACTGTACCCGTTTTCATGATTTGAGATCTTATTACTTTATTAAACCATGGTTTACAGGAAACAATTTCCCTAAGTTTGAACACAGTGGGAAATTGAAACTAACTCAGGTGCACCATGAAAGCATTCCATCTGTTATTCTGATGCACAGAGGAGTAGAAAGGAAGGGGAATCCATGAACTGAAGGTTCAGTGTGAATTATTCTCATGACTCAAAACAATAGCTTGTTCTAAGTTTTATAATTTAAAGTATAGTCCTAACGTATGTTTAAAAAGGAAAAGGTTCAGCAACTCTCAGCGTTCCCTAGACAACTTTACTCGCAGCATCTGGGGGATGCTGGGAGTTGTAGGGTTTTGTTTTGTTTGCTTATCTAAAAAGGGATAGGACCACACTATTAGAATAAAAGGGTTAGCACGAAATAGCCAGCATACTAGCAGGTTTAGATACCGGTTAAAACCCATGTAATTTTTTTCTCATTGGCTGGGAAACTGACTAGGCAATAATGTGTTTCAGTGCACAGAAAACCCTGCTGTACAGTTCTTACATGTTCTGTCCCCTCCCTGTTCTTAAAAAGATCAATAATTTTGCAGCAAGTTGTAGTTCTTCTCTTGCCATGTATGCTACTCATCCACCTTTAAAAGACATCTAGGCCAAGTGCTTCAAGTGCTCCTGGCAGGCAGGGCTCTCATCACCTAGACCTGGATAAAAGAATGCAGCCCCTCTCTCTGCAGGTGCTGCTTCTGCTAACTGTGGCAATCTTACACAAGTGTTCCCTATTATTAATTTCATGTCTGTACCGCCCGTAGCTGAAGTTCTCTTGGTGGTTTACAACAAAGTATATAAACAATAAAATGTTATTCGGTAATTTGGAGGTAGGGGCTGAGGTTTCTTCAGTGAGGTTTCTCATTTTCATCTAACCCAAGTGAAGCATTTCCATCCTGAATCACTGCCTGTGCTTGATAATGGACTGGATAAGGGCCATGTGCCCATATTACCCTGATAATGCATCACTTGCACTGGCTCTGACCCAATATAAGGTGCTTGTTCTAACACCCAAGCCCCTAAACAGCTTTGGACCAGAATATCTGAAGGACTGCCTGCTCCCATATGTACCTACCTGGCCCCTAAAATAAGGCAAGGAGGCCCTTCTGAGGAAGCCATCCTCCAACAAGATAAGGAGGATGGCAAATGGAAGAGGGGCCTTCTAAGTTGCACCCCATCTATGGAACGTCCTTCCGGGAGCAGCTTGTCTGGTGCCATCTTTACAATCTTTCTGATGCCAGGAGAAAATGACTCTGTTGGCAAATTTGGCACCAGGCTGGCCATGGCAGGGAGGTTGTTCCAAAGATGGGGGCCACCACCAAAAAGGCTCCCCTCCCCAGTTGCCACCCTCTGAGCCTCTTGAGGGATTAGAACCCAGAGGAGTGTAGTGTCTGGGCAGTTGGGGCTGGGAGAGGTGCTCCAGCAGGGGTTGTGTCCCAAGCTGTGTAAGGCATTATAAGTTAGGACTAGCACCTTGCATTGGTACTGGCCTCATACAGGTAGCCAATGCAAGCGGGCCAGAACTGGTCTTCTGTGTTTGGGCCTCCAAGTCCCGGTTATTAAGCTGGTTGCCACATTCTGCACCGGCTGCAGCTTCTGAAACATCTTCAAGGACAGCCCCATGTAGAGTGTGTTGTAGTAAACTAATTTAGAGATTACCAGAGCATAGATTACAGAAGTCAGGCTATCCCTGTCCAGGTAGAGGCACAGATGGGCTGCCAGCCAGAGCTGGTAGAAAGCATTCCAGGCCACCAATGTCTCCTGAGCTTCAAGTGACAAAGATGGATTAATGAGTACCTCCAAACTACAATCAAGGAGCATTCCCAAGTACCTAGGTGCCATTCTGTGTCACACCACAGGCTGTATAAGGAATTAACAAAATACGTTGAGATACAAGTGCAATTTCATAAAACGTGAGAAATACTTGGCACACTGGTCATATACTGTCAGCTAACCATCTGTTGCGCGACTGAGGCAAAATACTTCAGGAATGCTTTTCAGTTGAATCTAAAGCTTGCCTCCTGTGGATGAAAAGGCTCCTCCTTCCTTCCAGAGATGGCTTCTGATCTGGCAGAATATCTCTGCTAGTGGGATGGAGAGGAGGCAATATTAGCCAACGTCCCCTCCAGCTGAAGTCCTCCGTCCCCCTTGAAAATCTGCTCTGGAGGATTGGTGGACCTTCTGGAATAGTTAGAGAAATGGTACGGAGGTCTGCAAGGGGATGGAGAATCTGCTTTCCATTCCTTTCCATGGAGAGAGTTGCGAGTGTCCTGAGCAGAACTCAGCTCAGGTGATGTCACCACTAGTTAAAGGAATCAGTCCTCTTGAACCATACCATCTTAATTTCATTCCGGCTCCATTTGCTAGCAAAACCTGCTCACAAGTTCTGGGCAAACTCTCAGTCCTCTTCATCTCTCTCCTCTTTTCCTTCTGCGTCAGGCTCCCTGCCTCCCGTCTGCCAGGCTGCCTAGTGAAGCTCCCTGCCCCATCCCCTTGCACACCCAGCTGTCTACCTCCCAAGTTGCCTCTGTTACTGCATACTCTGAACAGTGGCCAAGATCCACATTGGCTAGAAAGGTGCCTGGCATGGCTCTTCAGAAAGGCGGCCACGTCCAAACGCCTGACTTGAAGGCTTATTCCTCAGAGCCAGTAACTGTGGCAAGGGTGTCCCTGGAGATTTCTTGTACTGTGGTGGGAGCAACACAGTAGCGGCAGATTCTGCTGACAGGACTGGTGGGGAGATGAGCGGACAATTTGCTGCTTTGCCATCTTAATTCACAGGAAAGGTGGTCCTGCAACTCACTGTCTAATTCTGCAGTAGTTGGGTGCAGCCCTGCGTGCTTTGTATAATTGTAGGCATCACCCAACTGGAACTAGTAATCAAGGGGTTCTGTGTGGGGTGTTGGACTAGGATAAGCTAGGTTCAGCCATTCAGGCATGAAATGGGTTAGGTTCCCAGATAATGAGCCACTGGATTGCTTTAGCACCCTGGACATCTTCGGGTAGGACTGACTAAAAATGTAATAAAGGATTTGTTAATCCAGTGAATAAGTCAGATCCAGAGTAAATGATGACTTTATCATGACCAAGACAAATCCTGTTGATTTGTTATATGGTACTAAAGCATGCATAACCTAATTTGGATCCAACCCAATGTTAGTTTTTCAAAGCACATGCATTAAATCTGTTAATTTGCATTGTTACAACTTCAAAACATCAGTGTTTAAGAATAGTTGATTCACTCGATTGAACTCATCTTTTTTGACAAGTTGAATTTCCATTTCACATGTTAGCTTGTATTAGGTTTACCGATGAGGAGCTTGTAATCTGAGGAAATGTGGCTTGCACAAGGTCATGTGTGGCTGATCTAGAATTTCAAGTTAAGTGTCCCAGATCCGACTACAACTCTCCGTGCTCTGCTCCACATTTTAAAGAATTGCTCCTGGTAATAGGACTCAGTGGTAGTTCTTTTAATTAGAAGTTAATTACTGCTATAGTCCTGTACTCACTTACCTTAGAATAAGCCCACTGAACTCAAGAAAGTTACTTCAGTATTGTAAGATGTAGATTGCAAAACAGGAGGATAGGTCCTCGGGAATGACAGATGCTGCATGGAAGAAATAAACAAGCATGTCCCATTTTTAAATTACTACCATAATATATATCCTTTTGTTGTTATAGGCCATGCTTTATTTCTAGCAATACATGTCCTAGAAGAAAGGAACCAGGTAAATCTTGCCATGTAAAGCTAGAACAACTGGAAATGAGAATACTATAATGATTAAAGTTTCTGACCCCTTCCCCAGACTTCTGCATTTAGCACCCTTGAAGTATGCAGGTGTTATGGAGTCTTGCCAATTCCATTTTACCTAGGCATTCTCTATGACCGGCCTCACATAAAGTGCCTGTAGTTATACTACATCTTACAAGACATACTCTTTATGAATTTGTGGTTCTCACTGGGGAAAAACATTGAGCATGTCTGAACAAATAAATCAAGGCTGCCTGTGTCTTTCTCTCTTGTTGCTGCTGTGCAACTTGGTTGATGAAGTCCATGTTGCAAAGCATATTTAGTTTTCTGTTCTTCTGTAACTATAACTTAATACAAAAATGTGCTTTTCTGGCTGTTGTTTTCCTATTCTTTTCTTTTTTTGCGGGGGGGGGGAAGGGTTGTATTGTGTCTGTTAGCTAATAAGCCCATGAACAGGAATGTGCTTTTAAAAACTCAGTACAGTGTCTTAATTTAATGTAGAAATTCTTAATTTATAAATTAACAACTGTAATAGAATCCCAAAAGACGTGTTCATGGACTTGTGCCATGCAATAGGACGCATTCCCTGTACTACCCCAGAGTATTTGTATGTAGGCAAAATTGTTTGAGCCCCACTGTGGGAATCTGATGGGACTGTCAGGTTTATCATATAGACCTATTTTAATTACACACCTACAGTAAGTAAAGTTGTTGTTTCTTTTAAGTATGAACTAGGATAATAATGTTGAGTTACTATTCACTTACACATACAATTTCTGCAAAGCTCAATGGAAGGATATGCAGACTTGCTTTGCTTGACAAAGGAAAAAAACAGTCAAATTGACTGAAGCAGATGAAACTGTTAATTTTGTATTCCTGTTGAACTGGACTGAAACAACTGGAGAAGTTGATGTTCTTGAGAAACTTTTCACCAGCTAGACTGACATCCCTCTTTAAACTTAAATGCTTTGTGATCAGTTCCCATCTGTACCAGCAAGACAGCTTTTCAGTTTCAGTTTTAAATGGATATGTTGCCTGAATTACATTTTAATGCTTTGCTTTTTAAATTTGTTGTTGTTGTTGCAGAGAAGGAACATATAAGCCAAATAAAAAATACATATAAAAATATATTTTCACCAACCGAAGAACTTGCCTGGTTCATCCAGGATGTAAAGATTTTTGGCAAGCAGCTGGATTTTATATTTTCAAATCAACAATTGGTTTGATCAGCAACCGTCAGAGGATTCTTTCACTGAGTTGACACAGGCACTCTGAAACCTGAGGCTATCACATCACTTGGCAGAGCTGAATTTGAATGATTGCAAACCCTCCCTCTTCACATAATTTTATGACTCTGGCTGTATAGGTATCCTGACAACATTCAGAGAGCCTTTTATATCCCACACCCCCTACTAATCCGATTTTTATAACATCTTGTAACTTCTTTTTATAACATAGTACCACCTGATTGATGGTGGAGGCTCAAAAGCCTGAAAATTTTTGTGATCTATGAGTTAGCCTACTAAAAGTATTTCAGCATACAGTTTTTGAATACATGATATCCATGTGTGAATGGCATACAAACAGCCTCCTTGCATTAGAACTCTTTTCCCAGTTATGTCTTGATGTTTCCACTACAAAACCTGTAATGCAATCAACAATATGGTAGCACTTGTTTCAAAAGAATACATTATTTAGCATTACAACTGTGTTGAAAGCTAAACAACTGCTGTAGGGAGGAAGATCAGATAAACAGTGTAGTCCTGGAATTACTGCCCTTAAAAATATTAAGATAATGTGCTTTGAGAGTGATTAATGTTTTCAAACCTAAAATCAGTTTCCTTTTCCTTGAAAGCAAGAAGAATTTGTTTACCAAGATTTCCATAGCTTAGTGTTCCACCAGTGTTCCCAGAGACTTCTGTTTTGGTTCCAACTTCTCCTTTGCTGTTCTTCTTCTTATAGTTTATCATTTATATTAAAATTCCTTATTGGCAGTTGGGATTGCTTCGAAGCAAAGAGAACTTCTAGCTATTTCCATGTTTGTTTCCTATAAATTCCATGGGGCTGCATGTGGGGCCCTGAGACATTCCTAGGAAATGAAGATCATGGCGAGCTGATAGTTTCCTCCAGTGTGCCCATTTTGTGGTGGTGCCCAGAATAGCTTTTCAAATTGCTAAATGCGCCCGAATAGGTTGCCTAACTCACTCTAGCTTGGATGCGTCCTCTCAGGAAGGCCTGCTTCCAGGCTTGTGGCAATTTCTCCATAATGCTTCCCACCTAGATACCTGAAGGGACATATCATAGCAGAGGTCGAGCACTGCAATACCAGATGAGGACTAAGGCATATCAGTTTCAGGTCCAGTAATTTCTGCTGCTACTATGAGTAATTATGCCTTTGCAGAAGCATTATATTCATTGGCAGCTCTGTTAGATCATACCAGTTAAAACCTGAAAATATGTTTTGCCAGGAACATGATTGGGTGGACTCAAAGCGACTGGCATTGATAAGGGAGATCAGTCAAGCTGAAGAAAATTGTTAGTCTCTTTTTCAAGTCCATAAACAACTTGTTCTAATCCAGTTTCATAGGAATGCAAAACTGTCTGGCATGCCAGTTTTACTTGTTTTGTGAAGTATAGAAAGGCTCTCCTTGAATGGATTTTTGCAGAAAATATATGTGGAATTTTATGACAACTCAGCACGGCTTATTCCAGTTTGAGGACCATTCAAGAATTCTGTATGGTGTAATCTTTAGCTTGATCAAATCTTACTTCTTAATACATTAATTCAGTTAAAATGTTTAGAAGCCACCTTTAAGGATAAATGAACTCACAAGGCAGCTTTCAAGGTATCCACCAGAGACAATAACATTTCTATGATATAAACCAGCAAGAATGATAAAAACAAAACTATTCAGCCCACGAAATACAGAAATCCAGTAAATCATTGGGATTGTAATAATCAGCATTCCAACAAACTCCATCTCAGAAAAACCTATGTTGAACCCCACTGGGGGCATTTTGAACCCCACCTAGTAATAGATTCAGCACTATGCCATTTATCGTAAAACCCTATTCTTAGTCCCTTGGTTTTGGAATATACATTTGTGCTTCTCACAGAATACAGAGGAAACAACACAAAAACCATTCTGTCCAATTGATCCATTGATCAATCTCTTGCAATCCAGCTATGTCTGCATAACACAGAAGGACAAAAGGTGAGGTCTTTCCCACCATGTCATGTTGTTCTACAGTTATACAAACCCCATCGTTGAAGGCTTGAAGTTGCTGTTAATTTCTTACTTCCAAATGACCTGTATTGGTTGATTGATATATATTCTACATGCTAAATACTTCTCTGGCCTTTTCTCTGTAGTAATTTATACAAGGGATGGGAATTCTAATGGAAAGCCGTGTGAGTTCCCTTTCCTGATGAATAAGACATGGCATCATGACTGCATACGCAATGGAATGTTCGAGGATGGTCTGTGGTGTTCCACAACGTCCAATTTTGATACTGGTAGAAAATGGGGTTTCTGCTTAAAACCAGGCAAGTAGCATTCCTGTATAAAACAACATCTTGAAAAATTTATTTTACTTCAGTGTGTCTTGTTTATTTTTACACTTCATGGGCAGAAATTGTATTAAGCTCTTGTGTTGTATATCTGTACTTCTGTTTTTGTGTTCTATGTTATAAATTAGAAAGAGGATTTTAATTGTTTAATTATGGAGCCAACCAAATAATAAGGATTGTAAATGCTTAAAATAAATAAAATGTTCCAGTGTTGGTGCAGAACATATGAGGAATCAATGCTGTGATGTAGGACGTGATTCACTTGTATTCTATGTATTTTCACCTGGGTTTTCACTAGTGGGATTTGGGGACAGAAAGCCCACTTGTTACCCTGACCATTGGAACATGCAAGCAGACATCACAAGAAATGACTGTGTACCCCTTTCTTAGTCTCCACTTGTTTTACATGTGCATGGAACAGGAGGATGCTGGGTAGGGAGTCCATGTCCAGATGCACATGGACTTCTTGTTTGCTGCACTGCTTTGGACTACTGTCCATACACTATATGTCTGTATCATTCTCAAGTCAATGCCATTTTATTGAGGGCAAAACACAAATCTACTGAGTGCTTGTGGCACTCAGTGCTGCCTGCATGGGACTTAGGTTTTAATTATTCTTTTGCTTTCACCAGAGGATGGTTGTCAAAATACATGGGAGCATGATGCAGATTCTGGAAGCTGCTACCAGGTAAATACACAGGGTCCCCTTTCTTGGAAAGAAGCATATATCTCATGCCAGAGGCAAGGAGGAGATTTGCTGAGCATCACCAGTGCATCTGAGCTACACTACATTCAAGGTAGGTTCATTTGTGTACAGTGAATTCTAGAAGAAGCAGTTATTAACATAGGAGACATAAAGATCTTTGACATGAGCAGTAGTTTTGAGGTAATTTTCTAACTACCAGCTCTCATACCCTGAAAGAGAGAATGTCTTCTGTACAGCAGAAGCTCTCTTTTCTCTACACCTGAGCTATTCAAAATCCCTGCTACTCAAGTTTATTTCATAACACAGAAGGCAAAGTTGTCCATGAGGTTTTCTGAACCAGGAAAGGTTCTTAGTTTTCCCCTCCTTTTTTCTGTCATTATATTGTTAACTGTTGTGTACATACTTGCTGTGGTTCTTCAACTGTGCTGAATTTCAGAGTATGGCTAATCAAGTATTTCTTGCCCTTAGTAGTTGGGGAATATCAAATCTATTTGTGTAATTGCATAACAAGCTCTCAGGATCAACCAGGGTAATACGGGGTATCCATGAATAAGCTCTCCCATGAGGTATCTCTCTCTCTCTCTCTCTGTATGCAGGGAAAAGTTGGTTTGGGAAAGTTGGGGGTGGGATATTGCATTAATTTACCTACCCTTTACCATTTTTCCTATCCAGCATTCCCTCAACTCTTATTGGTCACACAGAAGAAAACATACTGGGATGTGATTTAGATAGGAAAGATGATGCAGTAGAAAACAATACTTCCCTTGCATTATTTCCCCAACTCAGTTCTTCCTTCTCCATGAAACTGCACAATGTTGCATCAATGTTTAGTGTTAGGAAAATAAGATCCTCTTCCCAGATTCTCCCGCTGTCCTCCCATGCGGCTACATGGAGAAGTTCCCATTTTAGATTAACCACAAATTACTGTGCCACTGTACCCCAAACAGTGGTAAGCCACAACTTACCATTAGGTGAAGAAAACTAGCTTCATCTGCTATGGTTTAAAGGTGGCTTGGATTTGAACAATGCAGAGTTAAGACTAAGCAGACTTTGTCTAGGCTGTGGTTAATCTAAAATGGAATGAAAAGCTTCAAAACTCTTCCATGAGGTTGTTCCAGAGCAGAGTATGTGTGATCTTAGGGCTTGCTGTGACTTATTCTCATTATACTAAACTGTGATGTCTGGACAAAGTCATTAACTACTTCAATTTTTAAAAATCAGTTAGGGGAACAAAACACCAGGAGATTTATGGAACAGGATTTCCTTCAATATCTCTAGCTGAGTCTTGTCCTATAGCTATTAAGTTTCAGTTGTGAGGATTCTGCATGATCCTCTCTGACGAAGAGGTTCAGGGAGAGTTCTGCACAGAGTACCTTAAAAGAAGTCAGTATTACTTAGTAAATAAAGTGCTAGACTTTGGCCTAGCAGTGTGAGTTCTAAAGTTCCTATTCAGACATTTTTAGCAACTTGGAACAAATTACTATATCTCAGCCACAGTTCTTCATTAAGAAAATGAAAAGTATGAAAGATAAATCATGTATAAAAAGTCAATAATGCAAAGCTTCAGAATTCATTTTTTTTCTTTTTTTGGTCTCCCTTTCTGGATGGCTACTTCTGAACCTCATTAAATGTTGTTCAGATTTGTTCCCAGGTGAATATTCCTACATATCCAAACTGCCCCTTGCTCCAGTTCATTCATGTAGATCAAGGTATATCTTAGCTTTCTACAGAATTGTGTTGAAGCTTGAATTAAAAATAATCTGTTGCATATAGAAACATTCTGTGTAATCCATGTTATGCAAGGATTAAGAAAGGATTTGCATGAGCAGTTCTGGTTTTATTTTCTTCTGGGTGGTATTCTTCTTGGGCACAGGGCCAAGCAGGTTAAATGTGCTCATTTTCAGTTAACTTAATCTATATATAACATAATCAGCTGCTTTTCAAAAAGCACTTCACAGATTCAGATAAGCCCCAAAAGTACAGAGATTTACCCTTGGCATACTTGCCAGAAAGTGGATCTTTGACTATTATGGCAGTTTCAGGTTCCTCCCCCCCCGCCTTTTGTAATCATAATTCTGCAACTTGCAAGGTTCACTTCCTTACACTGCAGTCTGTGCACATCTGCTCCAAGTAAGCCCCACTGAGTTCCATGGAACTTGCTCCCATGAATGTGTGAATGTGTACTAGGAGGGTAACCTTACTTTCTTGCCTTCATATATTTTATCCCTAGAGAAAGTGCAGGCTTTTCTCAACAACTACTGTGACAATAGTGACGCAGCGTGCAGCATTTAATGACACCACCATCAAGAGACCATAGGATTGTTCCCTTAGTGTCTTTTTTCTCTAAGCAAAAGTACATCCCATTATGTGGTAGTGGGATTGCTAGAGCTGGACTTAGGATAATCAAAATATATTGAATTTCTTACCTTAGGATAGTAAGGCAAATTCTACAGTATGAAAGACAGCAATATTTTATCAAGGATATAATGTTTTGCTTTCTTCACCATGTGTAAACTTAGAATAGCTGTATTTCTGATGTTTTGCGATGATGGGGTAGAAGTTGCAGCTCTGGAGCTATAGACCATTGCTGACCATGGCCAACAAGAATGAAAACTAATAGTTGCCATCTGTGCCCTAGCACTAGTGATGAGAACTTTACTCTAGTGTAAACCAATGCTAGTGCAAGGTGCCTAGCACTTGCAAAGGCAGTGGGGAAAAGTGACTTGCCGCTGAAATTCAGTGGCAAACATTGCCTTTGCAAGTACTAGTTACGTTGTGCAAGTGTTGCTTTGCAGTAGCACAATATCATTAGCACTAATGCTGGAGCATAGCATTCCTTTTAAAGGATATTAATTTGCCACTAAGCTCAATAAGCTTAGCATATGGACTTGCCCTTCATGCAGATTTATAGGGGCATTATTAGATTCCAAGTCAGAATTAACCTTGTTAAAAAGAACTTACATTTTAATACAAAAAAGTTATTAAGCAGTAACTTTTCAAAACAACCATAAAAGTTATCAGCTTTTCTACCATCATATTACAGATCATGCAGATCTCGAAAAGAATCCGTCTCCATAATTTCAATGCTGCTTTCTACAGGAAGCAACTGCTTAGGTCAGCGTTGTGCTTCTTGGCAGAGAAATGCTCACCTGCATATAAGTAATATGGAAATTCAAAATGCAGCATATATTTCTATTGGTCAGAAAAGGGTAAAAAATCCAGTATTATGCAACAACTTGAACAAATACATGTGATGTGTCTAGCCATGCTGTGTCATGCCCGTTTGCAGTGTTCTTTGTTTTAAACAGATCTGAATTGGCACCCCAAATATACTTGTAGCATCACAGGCATTGCTAGTATTTTGAAAATATTTAAGTTCTCAAAATGATGTCCTCACTTATCACTGGTGATTTCACAGGCACTGTCCAATAAATTCATTTATTGTTTGAACACATTCTACACAGCATTTATAACACCTGTGGGAACAGTGCCTGCATTTTCCCATGCTGTTGTATTGCAGCTCAGATTCTAATCATAATCATAATATCCCAGGTAAGGAAAAGCTACACTGAAAGATGCTGTTTGGATTCAGGGCAGCAGTTGAGTCACAAGTATGATGTTGTTGCTTGAACACCTATAATTATATCAACATCTGATATTTTTTTAACCCTCTAGCTAAAGATGACATTGCAGACATGTTTTGGATTGGATTAAACCAACTGGATAATTTTGGAGGCTGGCAGTGGTCAGACCATACGCCATTGAACTTCCTTAGCTGGAGTCCAGGTAAACGCACCTGTCGGTTAGTCAGTGTGATCTTATGCATGTGTACTCAGAAGTAAGTTCCACTGCGTTCAGTTGGGCTTACTCTCTGGTATGTGTACACAGGTTTGCAGCCTTATTAAATATTTTAATAGCACACTATCAAGAATATTATATTAAAACTTCCATGAAGTTTGTGACCATTTTTAAAAGGAGGAAGGAACAACAATGCACACGTCGGTTCTTCCAAGTCCTGTAATTATGCAGACTCTGATTTCTTATTCACTACTCTAAATACTAATTTTTATTCTTCTGCAGAGATGAAGGATTCATCCCCTCTGGATGGAACTGCGTGTGCAATTATGGATGCCAACAAGGGTGACTGGAAGAGTTATGCTTGTGAGACGGCACTTCCTTATGTCTGCAAGAAACAATTCAACAGCACTGAGTCAGAGCTCCCAGGTAAATCAGGATCGGTTTGTGGTTGCAGCTGCCTCTCACTATTAAACCACTGTCATCTTCTTCAGGCATACTTAGTTATGAAATTCTGTTTGCAATAAAAATAGCATTGCAAAATGTTCTCGGCAAAGACCCAAACCCATACCAAATATTCATCACAGTAGAATATAATGAGATGCAAAGGGTGAGAAAAGAGTGCAGAAGTTCAGTTTTTGCAGAAACCAAGTCTGGAAAGAGTTTAAGGGATTTTCACCATCACCCAAGAGTGGGACCATAATTACCAGTACTTGAAAAGTTTAGGCAAGTTTGCTCCCTAGAAGTGTGTGTGGGATTGCAGTGTGCACATTTACCTAGGAGTAAGTCTGACTGAACTCAGTGAAACCTCCTTTTTATTAAATACATGTAGGATCAGACAGCATGAATATCTCTTGGGCTGGGTTTCATTATTTGTATTAATGCAAGGTAGGAAGCTAATTGGAGAGTGGTAGCATTTTAAAATAAAATGTACATTCTTGTCAGCATTGGTATGAAGGGACAGAAGACCAAAGACAGAAAATCGGATTGAAGCTTCATGGGTAATTATGTGCCAATGGCAAGAGTGGGGTGGGAATCATCTCCTGTTCTTCTGTTCCGTGCACCAAAACCCTTCAGTCCACACACTTCAGCCTGCATGGGCTTCTTTCCAATCTTGGAAAATGCAGAAGTGGAGGTGGCAGAGAATGTACTGCACTTACATTCCAAGATGTGATGTTAGCATGATTTATTCTGCACTACTTTGATTTATATTTCTGAAAAGCATTTCAATGTGACTGCAAAATTGAGTGGGAGAATCTTTGCAGAAGGATGCTGCCTTATACCAGGTCAAACTGTCTCTCTCATCTAGCCAGGTATTGTCTACTCTGATTGGTAGCAGCTCTCTAGTTTCAGGCACGTCTTTAATGGCTCTTTTAACTGGAGATGCCAAGGTTCAAACCTGAGATATTCTGAATGCAAAACATGTACTCTGCCACTGAGCTACAGCTCCTCCATAGTGTATGGTCAGGTTGTGCCATGTTAGTTGCACGTTAGTTCTGTTCTGTGCTTTTAAGAGGTTGGGACTTTTACCATCACCTCCCAGTGTATATTGACCAGCAAATAATTCACTTATTCTCTTTATTCCCAGGAGTTCAAAACTATGAAGAGACCCAGTGTGACTCTAACTGGTATCCTCACAATGGATTTTGCTATATGCTAATGAACGCTTCCGCTTCCTGGAAAGATGCATATCACTCATGCAGTGCGAGCAGTAGTAGCTTAATCAGCATAAATTCCTTAGCAGATGTGGAGTTACTTGTTACACAAATCCATAATGGTAAGTTTGGCTAAACATAGCCGAGAATGATCTACAGTATTCAGCCTAAGCACCTCTCTCAATTTAAGGATAAGTAATGTAATGGAAATTAGCTTTCGATTAGTTATTATTTCCCATTTGTCACAGTTTCAAGAATAAACAAATACATAATTCAGCCTGGGTTAAATGCACTGTGTGTCGTGCCTGACGGCTCGGGAGAGACGTCTACTCATGAGGAAGAGACAGGAGCCAACAGTGAGAGTTTGGCAATGGACCAAGGAGACTTATATTTGAGAACCAGTGCTCAGACAGCCCATATACAGCCTGGCTCTCAGGCTACTGAGCAAGAAACCTCTCCACCACCTCATCCCTCGGCCCCTGAGCATACAACCCCCCCGCAGGCTGATGGGGAAGCGTCTGAAAGAGTCGCTCCCTCTGATTCTAGCTCTGGGCTGCCTGAGGAAGGTGCCCCCCCCCCCAGCTCCTAGCTCTGAAACTGCTGAACAGAGTTCAGGAGGGCAAAAGACATGACGGAGAGTTTGGCACATGCCCAAAACAGGAGAGCCTTAATGCGACAGACCCAATTACGACAACGGGACAGGGGTCTGCCACACCCTCGGGCGGAAAGATGAGACAGGAAGGTTTGATGCCACATGTTGCTTTTGAAGAGATAGGGAGCTCGTTAGTGGAGCTTATCAGTTAAATCGTAAATTTTGTAGTGAGTAGCAATAAAAGTTTTTAGCTGATATATGGTCTGCTGTATGAATTAATTGAAGCGTGAGTTACCTCATGACACTGTGGTGGCTACATCCTTTTAAATGTACTGTAAGAAGTCTTAGGAACTTCCACTCAGTTCTGGGAGAAAAATGTGTTCTTGTTCTGATTACATGACTAATCATGGACTCAAAGAATAGTTGAAAGAGGCCAATAAACCCATCAAGTTCACCTCCCTACTTAATGTATAACCACAAGTTAAAGCATCCCTGACCTATTGGCTGTCCATTGTTTCTAAGTGCCTTGTCATTCCATTGTCTGTATTCTTTTTTAATTGCTTGCTTGCATTTCTGAATATAGAAACAAAAGATAAAGTATGGACAGGGTTTATCAATGAGGAAGTTCCAGCCTTGTTTAAGTGGTCAGATGGCTCCGACGTGGTTTTTACCTACTGGGATCAAAATGAGCCAAAAATTCCTTCCAACAGCACTCCTAACTGTGTTGCCTACTCAGGAAAGGTAAGGAACGTCTATATTCTATAATTAAATGTTCAAAGTGCCTATCCCATTTCAGAGCAGGGAATAAAATTCATAAATTGCCTTATATTGTGCTTTTGTGTATGTGTATAGCTTGTTTAGTTTTGGAGGGGGTTATTATCGCATGTTTACTAGGAAATAAGGCCCTCTGACTTCAGTGGAACTTTCTCCCATGCAAATATGCATAGGAGTAAGCATTAAATATCCAGTTTCTACAGCTGTAGTTCATGTTAATGGACCTTAGAACAAGAAAATGACAGACCTTAGAACAAATACACAGGGCCTATCATGTCTTCTCAGTCGCTCACAGCTTTCTGTAAGAGGAAACATACACAGCCATCTCTCACCTTTTGTGGGACACCAGCTTTCACACCTGCTGATTGGTCTCTCCAAGGCATGGTAGATAAATGGGAGGTGCCAAGGTGCATAAGCAACAGTGATTAATGGGGGGTTTAGAAGGTGAGAAGGCATTGAGGAAGGTGGGAATCCCTCCTTTGAGGAGAAGGACATGGGAAAAGCTGAGAATTGGCTAAATCTGCCTTTATTCCAGTATTGAAGAAGTGTGTTTATATGCAACATAAAAAGAATGAGACTTTAGGTGTCTAACAAAGACAACCCCGCTTTTTCCTCTTGTTTATAGTGGGGCCGATGGAACGTTCTACATTGTGATGATAAACTCAAATACGTGTGCATGAAAAAAGGAAAGGTTTTGGATAAACCAAAACCTGTTAAGGATTGTCCTACAGATGGGGTAAGGCAATAGCAACAATTCTATTTTTAATTAATCTTGGTGATCTTATTTAACATAATTTGCTACCGTTTGCTCAACATGTTTGCCATTTCACATTTCATATTCAGTAATAATAAACACAGAAAATAAAATGGAATTATTTACAATTCTTATACTAAATAAAAGAGTAAACACCTGTATTGTGCCTAGTGGCTATTTTAATGTCTCAGGGGATGATCCTGTACGTGTCTATCCTGACATAACTATGGATAAGTTGTGTGCTAGTGCATGCAGCCTGTCCACTCCCCCTTTTCTCCTTCACTCCTACAAGTGCATGAAATTGAGCAGCAAAGAAGATCTTACTGTGCCACCTGAACCCAGAATTTTCATTTTTTGGTCCCAGGCAAGGTAGAATTGTAAGCTAGCAACAAACCATGTTGTGACAGGAGGAAGAAATGCATGCCTTATTCAAAGTAAGCCAGGAATCCTGGTTTAGCATTATGTGTGAATGTGGTAAGGGAATTGGGCATGCTGCATTTATCTAAAAGTAAAAGATTATCATTCTCCAAACTAGGAATGGAAGAAGCATGGAAATTTTTGTTACAAAGTCGAAGAGAATGAAGTCTCATTTGGAAAATCATGCAATCTCACAATAGGGAACAGGTATTGTGTAGTTTTCACTTTGAATGAATAAAATATAATTGGTGGGCAAGAGATAAGTCTAATTTGCTAACTCTTATGTACTTCTTAAATATATGAATGTGGAAAATACATACACTATATCCCTGTGAAGCAAAGTGTTCATTTCCCTCAAGTAAGATGTATTTGCACATTTGATATGGGTAATTACTCCTTAATCTGTAACTTTTGACTCTTACAGATTTGAACAAGAATTCATAAACAGTCTGATTAGAAAGTATAGCAGAGTTGAAGAAAAGTACTTCTGGACTGGCTTGCAAGATATCAAATCTTCAGGAGAATATAGCTGGGGAAGTGTTGATGGAACTATTGAAATGTTGACATATGCAAACTGGGGCAGATTTGAACCAGGTAAAATCTTGAAATTGGTGTGTGGCTACGTGTTTTGGAAAGTAGTTTTGTACAATGTTCGGTTTCTGAAAATAAGTATAGACAATGCTGAAAGTTTTTAAAATCAACATTCTAGCTCTGCTTGGAGGATGTGTGGCTATGTCGAGTGGAAAATACCTTGGAAAGTGGGAAGTCAAGAACTGCAAAACATTTAAAGCTTACTCTATTTGCAAGAAATACATTGGACCAAAAAGGAAACCAGACGTACCACCCAAAGTCACTGACCCCTGCCCTGAAGGGTGGCACAGTGGATCAGGTCTTGTTTGTTATAAGGTAGTATATCATTCCTATTAAAGTTCCTAATTGATCTAGTGTAATTTCATGAGAACATGTGTGTGTGTGTGTTAACAGTATCCATATTGTACTGTGTTGGTTTGTATTAAAGCCCGTAGAATATCTGGATATTTTTCTTTTTTCCTGGTCAAAAGTTTCATTACAGCATGTTATTTCATAACATGATTGCAGTAACTGATCAGTTTCTTTCTAAAATTATATTAATTTATTCAGTGAATGATCAGGCTCTGAGCAGACTATTTGGGACCCTGAGTTACCATTCTGTGCATGGAAAATCCTCTGTTTTCAGAAGGTCATTGATCCAGCTCCTGCTGGTTTGTGCAGAGGAAAGCATGTTTTACTCATTGCTGATTACTCTTGCTGCCCACAGTGAAGCTTCCCACATAGTTCCAGAGGACCCTCAATCGTCTGGAACAAATTTCCAGGGTACTGTAAGAGTGAGTCAGACAAAAAATGCCTTCTCCCTTTCCACCAGTGGAGTAAAGCTAAAATAATGCTCACAGCAGCTTAGTACCCAAACCAAAAAAATGTAAGATGTATTCTTGGCTAACTGTGTGTGTGTGTGTTTGATCAAGAAAGAATAAAATTAAATGCTTACACAGAAGCAGTATGAGTGAACAACAGACCATCAAGAGACTCAGTGTGATTGGACGGCCTAAAAATATCCCAAATAAATAAATCAAAGAATTAAAAGAGAATGCTCAAAATATAAAATTGATAAAGGATTGAGTCTGATGTTTTTATTTATTTGATTTATATGCACCCAGTTAGTCCTTAGGTTCTGTGGGTAGCTTACAATGTTTCGTTTCCTTTTATAAAGTTCTTTCATAAGGAAAGAGTGCTGAGAACCAGAACGTGGGAAGAAGCAGAGAGATTTTGTGAGGCTCTTGGAGGACATCTTCCTAGTTTTAGCCACGTGGATGAAATGAGGGAGCTCCATACCACATTGAGAGAAATTATCAGGTAATATTCTTGAGATCCTGCTGGTATTGTGCTGCAAGTCAGTCGATGAATCTGTCTGCAAGCTTGGATGTCCTGCAACTTTCTTTTTAAGGTTGATGAAATAGTTCACATGACAACCCACTCTGTAAACAAGCTATGCGGGATGAGTTGTTTTCTGTACTTTCTGTGGGTTGTCTTAGCCTCTGTCCCCTCCAGTCCTCTGGCTGGTACCCCAGGGTCCTGCACTGCAGAACCTGTTTCTTTTCTCACAGATCCCCACGTGGCTGCCAGGGACTTTGCCAGTCCACCTGTGCCCAAGCAGCATGTTGGAATGACTGTCATTGGCTCTGACTTGTTTTTTTCTCTAAGATTCTGTGCTGGCTGCTGGGTTCTCCCTCTTTCTTTCTGCTGCTCCACTTCTTTGTATTAGGGTTTTATGTTTTGCTTTTCTCTCTTTCAAACTCCAGCCAGTCAGAAATGTGCTTTTTGTTGATTTCTGGTGAAAACAGAATTCATTAGGGATTCAGCTAAAAAAGTGCGGAATGGAAAAAAGGATTAGTCATCTTCAAAGCATAAAATAGTTTGCTGTTTAAAGTATGCTGTTTAAAGTGACAGTTAAGTGGCAAATGGCAATGAAAATAGAAAAACACAGTTTAGCTATTTGCAGTAAAACTGTGGGGCTTTACTGTGTTATTCCAAAGTGGTAAACAGTAAACAAATAAAACAAATGAAAGTAAAAACAGTATGTTAAAAACATGGTAACATTATAACTATGGCTGGCCTGCTTCCCAGAGCAAGGATGTCTTCCGCGGGCACCCAAAATAGCGTGCTGTGGGGCCTGCCACACCTCCTGAGTGAATGGGGCTGTTCTGCAGGTGGGCTCCAGTTGGTCCGTGGCTCTTTGCGTGGTGCCTGCAAAGGAATGTCATCTGAGGACTTCGGTGACCAGGCAGGTCGGTAAGGGAGGAGGCATGCCTGGTCCCAAGCCTTGCTGTTATTGCTAGAAAACGGATCAACAGGAGGAGCTCTATTTTAATGACCTGGCTCTCAGAATAGGGCAACCCACAGTGGCTGATCAGCCAGGTGAGCGGTTGCGTCCTGCAACCCTAGTACAACCATACGGACAGCCCGTGACTTGCTGGGCAGTTCATAACCACATTGGCTTCCTGTGAGTCAAAGCCCACCAGGACACCTTCACTGGAAGTGGCTGAGAAAGGCCAAAGAGCCACCTGGCAGGAGTGGCAGAACCCGCTGCCGTTCTTCACAGTCTCACTAGTGCCACTCCCATCCTCCCTCTTCTCAGCCCTGCTCTTGAAAACCTGGAAGCATGGATAGTGGAGAATGTCAAGGCCTGTTTGTAATTTGTTTCACCGTTATTTTCAGTGCTCCACAACTGCACAAGAGGGAATGTGTCATTTCCCCTTAGTTTTACTGACATAAAATTTGCACAATTTCCCCCTTTGTGGTATTGTTTTGCCCTGAGCTTTCCACAACGTCCTTCCTCTTCCTTTTACAGCCTTGCTATGAGATTTGCATATGCCTCCCAGTCCAGGAGCGTGTAGCCCATGTCTGTGTGTCACACTGGAGCTAGCAGTGGAGGCTGGTGAGGGAGAGCAACAAGCTCGACGGATGGTGGTAGCCAAAAGCAACTGGCAGCTGTAGGGGAAATGGCACTTGGTGGGTGGGTGTCCTTGTTTCAGCAGAACATGAAGGAACTTTAAAAAATGTGTTCAGTAGCAAAGAAAACCCAACCTGGAGGCCCAGTTTACAAGATTGTTGAGCAGAGCAGGAGATGGATGTCTTAGTCATGGAGAGGTAGTCTTGTAACAGAGTGCAAGAACTTAAGAGAAAAATGTTGGCAAGCATGTGAATGTGTTCCTAAGGGCTCAGAAAATGAATTCCATTTGGTGATCTGATGGGAGTGGATTTCTCTTAATAGTTAGCAGCCCTACCAGATGAATTGCAGAAAAGTCTCGGACCAAGTACATGAGGAGTTTTTATGCAGAGCCACCTGAAAAACATACCAGAGTCTGTAGGAGGACTGAGGGGGATGGAAACATGCCATGGGAAACCACAGAGCTCATGATTGTCCATTGGAGTTAGCAAATGAACAAACAATCCATGCGGTCTTATTCTCAAAGTGGCATAGCATGGCATGAAAACCTGCTTAGAATATCTTAAAAGTTAATGCTTCTTATTTTTAATCAATTCTACATCTAAGTACTGTGTGCATGGTAAGGGGGTGGGACTGCAGTGCATCACCTCATGTTGAGGCTTGTAGGTTCTGCTTCCGAAGAGAGACAAACTTGCCTCGAGTCCACCACATGTATTCCAAATGCATGCCACCTTTCTGCTTCAGTGCTGAAATACAGATTCTGGCTTCCTATGGAAATGTCCATTTGAACACAAAAATGGCTGGCCCAGAGGGCATCTTGGCAGACAATACATATTCCCCACCATACTGAAAATTCAGAAATCTGCAGAGGCAATTGCTTTATAAGCTGACTGTGATAAAATACACAGCTTTAGAGTAATTGTGTTGAAATATAGCTTTGTACCGAAATGTTCTCTTTTTTCAGTGATGACAGATGGGTCTGGGTTGGGCTAAATAAGAGGAATCCAGAGTCACCAGGATCATGGCAGTGGAGTGACGATAAGCCGGTAAGTTGACAACAGTAAAGGAAGATCAGATCCTAACTGGGAGAATGTAGGTGGATGTGGAAGAAATCACTTGATTCAGAAGTGATCTAGTCCTTGCTTGTGGAAGGGCATCAAGAAACATGGAAGTTGCTGTCCACAAGAACTGCTGCACTTCTTACACCAGAAGAACCAGTTCCACAGAACACATTCCGCTTTGCTCTGTAAAATCAATAGGGAACCCTCAAGTTATGACACCTTGTATATTCATAGGAGTACATATGAAGCTCCAGATGGTAATGAGCTAACTTTTAAAGTTAACTTTTAACTTTAACTAGTGCTAAGTAAATATCAGAATGTGGCCTTTCACTTCCATAAAGGCCTATGTTAGTATGCATTTTTTGAAAGACTTTTTTGGTGCAATCCACCAAAGCACAACTTCACTAAGAGCCATTACCGGGTGGGAACTGCCTGCTAGCCCCCATTTGAGATGCTTACACTCTGTAGTACTGCAGGTATTGTTGCTACAACTTGCTGGTTCATATGAATTAAATGCAATTAGGTAATATGTTGCGCAACTGTCTCTTTCCTTTGTTTAGGTGTCTACTGTCGTCATGTCCCCTGAGTTTAGAGAAGATGACTATGACACTAGAGACTGTGCAGCTGTCAAGGTGCATTTAAACTGTTCTGATCACCAAAGCTTTCTTGGTAAAAGGGTGGAATACAAATCAAATAACTAAATAAGGCTATCCTATATGTGCTTAACTTAGCAGTGAGTCCAGCTGAAATCTGTGGGGCTTACTTTTGAGTAGGCATGCATAGGATTGTGCTGTAACTTTTACATAAAATTGTGCTACATTTTGTTACATTAATTCAGTTGCTATATTAATTGGCTGATAAACTTGGTCAACATGAGGTGCCATTTTTGGTTTGCTGTTCAGTAAAAACAAGGCACTTTTGGTTTACTAGTAAGTCCTAAGTGAGTTCTCCCAAGTCATCCTGTTACCCTGGGCAAGCAGCTGTGGCTTAACAGACCCTTCCTAAGTGGGTGGCAGGATGCGAGGTTTGGCTAGAGCAGGGGTCTCAAACTCGCGGCCCGTGGGCCACTTGCTGGGACAGGGGGGGGCACGGGGGAGGGGCCCTGCGGCCTTCAAAGCGCCGGCTGTGCTGGGGCCGGCCGTGGGATGAGCGGCCCACCACCACCGCGGTGGAGGGATACGTGATGCGGCCCAGCCTCACCCAGACTCTCCTTCCAGCGGCCCCCAGGTCAGTTGAGTTTGAGACCCCTGGGCTAGACGTTCCACCAATTTCAAAGCCCTAATAGTTTGCAAAAGCCAAGGTAGAAGGGAGGCATGTGAAAAGCCAGATCTTACCCTTCTGTGTTGCCTATGATTCTCTGTTGTTTCCCCACCTGCTCCCCTCCCCCCCCAGTGAGTTCCAGTGGGGGGAAGTCAGTTGTGCCAGCTCAAGGCTGGAGCTTCTGAGTGAATGAATAGAATTTGGCTCCAGTTGAACACCACTTTGTAGGACCTGGTGCCAGCAGAATCAGTACTGGCAGGATTGCTATATTTGCTGAGCTCTTCACAGGCTGATCCAGAGGAACAGATAGTCTACCCCGCCACCAGTTGAGCAGCATCTCTGGACCCTCCTTGGATGGATGGCAAAAGGGTTTTGGATTGCTCAGCCAAGTGCACTGTCAAATAAAAATTTAAAATTACGCAGCATTCATCAAATGAGTTTATAGATTTGAAAAATGCAGCAACAGTGGCTCTTTTGCAGTAGGTTGTTTTTCATTTTTGTATTTGAATGGCAGCATCCTCTTTTTCTCCATCAGTATTTTATTTCTAAAAACTTGAAAGCAAAAAGATCAGTGTTAACAATGCAAAGTAATTGCACAAACAAATGGCATTTGATAACCAAATGCACAGCCTTGATCAGGCATCACTGTGCTCCCGCACACTTTTAAGGATTGTGGCCGTGTCACATAGCTCTGTCCCAGCCCACCACCTGCTGAAGCACACATGTTCTTGTGTCGCATGTTATCGCCTTCAAGCTGCAGTCCTGCATGTATTATTGGAAGGCGGTTCCATTGGACACATAATTCTTATGCACAGGCCACTAATTAGTTGTACATTTTATCTTTTAAAGCACACAGGAGATAAATGGGATTTATTAAGAGCTGACTTAGGCATTTAGACGCTTCTTTAGGAGTATACTCCACTGAGCACAGTGGAATTTAATTGTCCATAAACGTGCATGATATTACAGCATGTGTGCAGGAAAATATACTGAATACCAATGCTACATATTTTCATCATGTTTATCTTCCTGTTGAGCAGACTCTTAGAGCAATGCGACGAGCAATGTGGTCATTTCACCTTTTTGGAGACAGAGAAGAGGATTTCTATTTAAAACCATTCCACTGTGGTGCAAAGCTTGAATGGGTGTGCCAGATTTCTAAAGGTAAATTTCAGTTGCAAACGTATTGTACAGCTCTGTCCTATGGATGTTCATTTAGAAGTTGAGTGCCACTGTATTCGGTATAGGTCCTGAATATAGCACACACTGTGGGGTTGGGGTAGGAAATGTTTTCACCTTCATTTTGTTATGTCTGCCAACACAAGCTGCCTACCCAGATTTCTGCAATCTGAGACACAGAATTTAATAAAGATTTCTTTCGAACCAGAGTTCTTTTCATCCAAGATTGAAGGCTTTCTTCTTTCTTTTTTATAGTGATGATTATAAGGGATGCATAAATCAGTTTTTGAATATTCACTGCTCAATTTTTATTGGCTAGAGAATTTTGTCTAAAAATTGCTCTCATACTTCCTATTCCATGTGACCACATTCATCAGGAGGAGAAGCCCCATCAGTAGGAAGAGGGAGGCAACTGCAGCCAGCGGCAGAATTTGGGCACCTTTGAGGGCAGCTGTTCATATATTGTTAGTGTGAGGAAAATATGCTGATTGAGTTAGCCACTTTATGCAGTAAAAGCAGCGTTTGAGGCCAGTGTTTCCAAACAATAAAATCCATGCTGGGTTGGCAAACCAGCCTTTACTGAAGTTGCACAGCAGCTACTCACAACCGGTTTTTCTCAGCCCTGCCTGAAGATGCTGAGGATTAGATCTGGGACCAGCGGCATACGAAGTATCCTGCTGAGCCTAAGTGCCTTCTCCTGGGCCAGCAGAATTTAGGAAAATAAAATGCACAGCATGATGCTACTGTGCTCTTTTCTGAGAGTTCCAACTGCTCCTTTGACTCCCAACTGCAAGGCCAAGGGAACCTGAACTGTGATGACATACATCACATAGCTTGATTTTATCCTTGCAACAGCAGCCCTTTGGGGTAGGTTGAACTGAGTCTGCGACTGGCCGAGCGTTACCCAGTGAGCGCCATGGCCAGGCGGGTACTAGAACCTGGATCTAACACTCTTAACCACCACACCAAGTCCTAGGCTTTGTCCAAGTCTTTCCAAGAGCTTCTTGGTATTTTTGACCAAGTAAAGCTGGATTTGCAGGGTGTGACAAAATCACTATATACTCTTGATTTAATTTTCTTTTAAATTATTGTTTTGCCCATGCTTAAGAGATGTATATTTACCACACTGCTTGTGCATTTCTGATAAAGAGACAAAGCAATTCCACACATTGTTTAACAAAGCTCTTGCGCATTTCTCTCTGCCCTTTCCGTTGTGACCAAGGCAAAATCAGCAGGCCCAATGACAATTCCTTCTTCTGTTCTCCACAGGTATTACTCCAGAGATACCAGAGTGGTATAAACCAGGTGAGTTTTCCCACATTAAGGTGGTGTCCACACATGCAACTGAAAAGTGCCTTAGATCTCAAATGAAATCTCTGACAGCTGGGCCTGGGCGCTTTGCTTTGCACCCTTGCATGCAGCTTGCAAGCAGAGGGAACTGTTGACTTGATCTCTGCTACACTGCAGCACCACTGCTTTAGACGGCCCGACAGTATACTTTAGCTTTCCACTGCTAGTGACACGAGGAACTAATAAGGTTGCACGAGGCTTTATCTGATGGCTTACTCTGGTATGAAGCCACAGTTTGAGAAATGGCGCACTCAGTTGTGAGCTGCTGGCTCCTTGCTCTGTACCCAGCTGAACCATCTGCTTAACTCCAGACCAACAGTCTCAGCAGGGACTTCGTTTAAGGGGATTTATAATCAAAGAGCAGCATGAACACATCACACATATCTAATATAATATATTTTGCAATATAATGTGTAATATATTACTTTATGAATGATCTCTTTCGTAGCACTAGCAGGAATTCTGTACTGAATATAATATGGAATATATATTTGCCCAGCAACCAATAGCTAACTGAAATTTGGAACAATCTTACACAGTTTTGTAAAGAAACTTGGCTCTGCCCACGAACATTTTCAGGGAGAGTGCTAGTACAGGCAGTGAGCAAGTGTGTCCGAAGTCATAATTGATTCATGGCTTGCAAGCTTATGGGGGCACTTGCATTTGCTGTAATGGAACGCGGGAAGGTGATATCTCAGGTATGTGGAACTCGAGTTGTTTATAAATTGAGCCCATCATGCCAGTCATTTGGAACACGTGCTTTCCAAAAGTATTGCTCATAGAATTACCGTCGTGGACCTTGATCCACATAGGAACATAAGCATGTGCCTTTTCTGTGCAGACTGGCTAGACTCCTTCAACTCATTCTTCCCCTCCAGGATTTATGTGCACTGACTGGAATCTGATCAGTCGCTGGAATCAGTGCCCTGTGTAGTTCTTTGATCGACCTCATGGCAGAACGGGGTTGTTGGGACACGCAAGGCTATGCCGCCCTCATGGCATGCCTATACTTGGGCATGCCAGCTGGGGAACTGGAGAGATTACTGTGCGAAAAAGCCCTGAATATCACACGCAGTGGCTCAGGGCTGCATTGAACACCTTGGGGCGTGTGCAGGTCATGATGCTTGCTATATGTACGGCTGCACTTTTAGATGCTATTGATTTACTTGGTGTGATTGTTACAAGGCATTAACCACTATTTGTTACACGTTCCAGAGTGGCAAAGTTTTGGGGGTTTGTGTATGCATGTAATTTTTATTGAATATAAATGCCTGTCTATGCCTGTTGTGTTTTTTGTTTTTTTGTAGATGAAGTTGGAATTCATGGGCCAGCACTGATTATTGATGGGTCTGAATTCTGGTTTGTGCCGGAAAAGCACCTGAGCTATCAAGAAGCATCTGCATTCTGCTCGAAGAATGACAGTGACTTGGCTTCTGTCACCTCGTTCACAGCACTGACAGGAATTTTGAACAGAATAGCAAATGTAATTCCTTACTTATTATGGATAGCTTTTATTGTGAATCATATCTATCCCGAAATAATGAAGTCTGTCTGCTTAGGAAGATGGGTAAGAAGTATGATACCCAGTGGTGGGAACAGAACCAAGGTTTTCCTCTATTCTGGCTTGACCATCTTCTACAGTTTTGTCTGTAGTTAACAAGGGTGCTTAGAGGTTAAACCCTTGAATGCGTGGTTCACGTAGATTAGAGCCATGTTTGATTGAAACCCATTAAGATTAGTCTTGTAGGAACATCCATCTTTCCAAAGTGCAGGAAAAACAGTTAACAGGGCTTGAGACTCTTACGATCTGGAGTGCAGGAGGAAGCCCATTTCAAGAAAGTCGAGGCTTCCTAAGCACCACATGAGGGTCTTGGCCTGATTCCCATTTGAGCAAGCAGTGGTCAAAGAGCACCAACTGTCTTTGCGAATGAATTGCCGCCACGCAGAGGCTTCTAATCAGCAGGCTGTAGTTTTGCTGCAGGGAAATCTTGCACTGCAATTCAAAGATGAAAATTAAAATGGCTTCATGCTTTGAGCCCCAATATATTACTGAGAAGCCTGGATTGGTGGTGGGATGTGATCATAAATGATCTAACTATGCAGAAGGTTTTCACTTTGTTACACTTACTTTGCTTTGCACTGTAACTGTACTGAAAGATATTTGGTCGTCCAGGTTTAAGTCCACATCTCCTTTTGCTTTTGCAGTTATCAGATCAGAAGCAGAATTGGTGGCTGAGATACACACCTTCTACAAGTCGATTTCATTCGCTGTATGTAGACCCATCTATCATTATCATTATATTATCATACTGCATTTCTTCCCTGTTTTTTTTCCCTTTTACAGGGAATCCAAAGTGGCTTACAAAGTTCTCCTCCCCTCCATTTATTCTCACAACAACAACCCTGTGAGGTAAGCTTGACTGAAAATTGGTGCCTGGCCCATAATGATCTAGTAATGTGAACAAGCTGCAGCACTAGGCTAGATGTTGGAGCTAAGAGTTTCAAGATTTATTCATCATCTGAAATTTGATACCACCTTCCACAGGAAATTTCCACAGGAGTTTCACAGATATTTAAAAACAAAAAACCAGTGGATTAGATGCACAATCTGCTTGGGTCACAAGCACTTCTGAAAATTTGTGGAAGTGTCCTTGGCATCGATACAAACTGATTGCAATGTAAGGCTTGCCAAGGGGCAAGTGCCTCAACGGAATATCTGTGGCAGTGTGGTGTGGTGGTTAAAGTGTTGGACTGGAACACCGGAGATCTGGGTTCTAATCTACACTTGGCCATGAATCTCAGTGTGTGACTTTGGACCAGTCACTGACATTCAGCTTCATCTACCTCACAGGGTCAATTTAAAAACAAACTGGAGAGGAGAATTATGTGAACCATCTTGGGTCCCTTGAAGGAAAAAGGTGAGTAACAAATTTAATTAATTAATAATCTTAGTGCTGATTAGGATTGCGTGCCAGCCCCTCTTCTTTATCCCAAAGCAAATCAGGAATTGCATGGACAGAATTTTTAGAATAAGCAATAAGTAAAGAGTCCCCAGATTGGAACTGCAGCAGGGCCAAAGTGCTCAAGGCAGAAAGTAACAGAAACCTAACAATTGAGGAACAATCACTGTGTTCAGTAGCTGCAGAAAAAGATGCTATCTCCATATCTCTGTTCTTCCAGCAAACCTGTTCTGCGTAATATAACAGATGCCAGATAAAGAAGCCAGCATAGCTCGCTTGTTACTTAGTCGTCTTGTCTTTCAATAACAACTGAAGGCTACTTTTAAAATACTTGTTTTCTTTGTTGTGTCTAGTTCTGCGTTATTTTCATACTACCATGAACGACACTTCAGGAATTGTTGGCATGTTTCTTATCAAACCTGGTTTAGAGGTAAGGTGTTTATTTTTAAAACAGGTCCTTTACAACCCTTAAGAGTTTTTTCTTTTTGGGAACAGTTTATTGTTCCCTATTAAATCTTTTTGTTTCGTTCAGCCACAGAGACTTTCGTGGTTTTTAAAAAATATATACAGAGACAGAACATTGCTTCAAATATTAAAGGCAATAAATATAGACTGGCAGGGCTTGTTTGTAATCTTAGAGATGGTCCTGCATTCAGAGTTCATGCAGTCTGTAGAAGTCAGTAGGACTTCTGCAGCTTTTATAACATTTCCTAACAGCACAGATAGCCAAGAAACAACTGGACTAGAGGCTCTGCAGGTGGCTGGCACAGCCTGCGTGCTCTGCGTGGTGGGTGCATCGCCAGTGTTCAGAATGCTCCCCTCTGTGTCCTGCAAGCCCGTCAAGCCAGCCGCCTCCTTCTAATGCCACTCCCATGCCAGTCAGGGTGCAAAGGAAAGGACTTGGCTGAGGCTTGCAGGACCTGACCCAAGGGTGGGGAATAGATTATGGGACAATATATACAGTATATGACCCAAGTGTGTGCGCATGTGCGTGTGTACATACTGAACTTGACCCCAAGGGATTTTCTTGATTACGGGAGATAACCAGCTTCCATATAGCCTGAGGTGCCCAATCCTGCCTAATCTTGGAAGCTAAGCAGGGTCAGGCCTGGTTGGTATTTGGATGGGAGTCTTGATTCCTGCATTCAGCAGGAGGTTGCGGCCGATGGCCTTCTAGGCCCCTTCCGACTGTATGGCTCTGTGAACTCCTTTCTTCAGGGGAATAGGGCGCACCAAGGCAGCATAACTTCTGTCACCAGATTGGGCATAGCTGTAGGCTGGAATTTATCTTTCCATGGTAACGTATTTCCTGACAGCATATTTCCAGGGTGGTTCTTCATGGTCTGTGTGCATCACATATATGGGGTTTGTGTCCGTGGGGATCTTGCGTTGGAACTCTTCTGAGCTGAGATCTTAGGCAGGAAGTCGGCCCGACTCCTCCAAAGCATGTCCAGAGGGCAGGACTTAAGAGACACTTACTTTGCCTCAGTCTGTCTTCGACTGCTGCAGCAGCATTGGGAGCCTTCTGTACTAAATCACGTCTTTGATGATGGAGCTGTGTATTTTTTTATTTTTACTCTTCCTAGTCTTTCTATCTACTGCTTCATAGCTTACCACTTTTTAACATTTCCCTTTATTTTTTGTGAGAGTGCTCTCTGATTTTGCAGTGTCTTCTAACAATAGCTTATGGCTCTTCGGGTCCCTCTCAGGGGTGAGAATTCCTGCTGCCTGCTGACTCCATTTCAGTTAATCCTATTTCCTGTTCTTTCATCCTGTTCAGTTTCTGTTAATTGAAGACTTGCTTTATCATCCTTTCAAATTTATTTGGCAGCATTGTCTGTGTTCAATATGTTTTGCTTCCATCTGTTGACTTGGACACTTCTAGTGAGACTGAAGTACTATATCCCTGCCGGTTTCCTGGCCAATTCCTTCCTGGAGCCTCTCTGTAGTTTTGTCTGCCTTAATGCCCAAGCCTTTCAAACTGCTGGCTTTGTGTGATCCCAGGTTGTTCACATGCAAGGTACGTTTGCACATTGCCATAACCTCCAGACATCGAGTGAGGTGCCTTCCGGACCAGCCTGAGAATTGTGGTCCTCCACTGGGCCAGGCAGCATGTAGGACAGATCCAACTTTCCTACCTAAAGTTTTGACACATTTTCATTTGAACCAAGCTTCCACTCTTCCCATCTTCTTGCCAAATGCAATCATAGCTCCATAGTGTTCTTCCTTCACAGGAGCGCAATGGATTCTATCCTACCTTCATGGGCCTGCTGTGTTTCAAAAGGTTCTGATACTTACTTTGTCAGTTACAGTGGCAAAAATAAGGGTGCTTTGATATTGAAGACCATCAGATTGGATCTCTGAAATGATCAGGCTCCAGTACATTCTGACTTGGCTCTCACTGTTGCCTCAGGCCCATTGTGTACCCGGTTGTTTCCCCCAGTTGAGAGGTGTTCTTCTTTAAAACCTATGCA
Source organism: Varanus komodoensis (assembly GCF_004798865.1). NCBI lineage: Eukaryota > Metazoa > Chordata > Lepidosauria > Squamata > Varanidae > Varanus > Varanus komodoensis. Next base: position 57,657 of record NW_025335520.1, read on the forward strand.
AGGCCTCTGCCTGCTCATCGTCTGCAGCCTTTATATTAAGTGGTGCTGCTTCAGTGTTTAGACTAGCAGGGACGCTGCTTGCACTTGAACCCTTCTCCTTGGGTAAGCCAGCTGGCTTATCACCCTTCTGCCTGATGCACAGGGATTGTGAAGAAGGACACGTTGCTTACCTGTAACTATTGTTCTTTCGATGGTCCTTGTGCAGCCACACAGTCCGTCTTCTTACTCTGCTACAAGTATTTTGGGAAGTTTCTCACTTGCTTCCCTCAGTTTTTTTGGTGCTGCTATTTGAGGGAAACATTTGGAACATCACCCTCGAGGCACATGCTGCAGGAGATAGCATGAGCTTCCTGTCTAAATGTTTCAGCTCTAGGACATTCCAGCCAAGTCTGCATGGGTGTACAGCCCATGTTTTTGACTACACAGTAAACACCTCAAAGAGCTACAGTTTGAGGAGAGCAGCTCGCCCTTTCAAGCAGCAAGAAGCATTTCCCAACACTGTGACTAAAGTTTTTTAAACTGGAGATAATGTGAGTTGAACCAACAACTGTCTGCTGGCAAAGTGTGAGTCCTGCTTTTGAGCTCAAGGTTCTCTCTTGTTAAGTGTGAACAGGACCTCAAACGAATCAGTTCTGATGCAAAGTGTTGTAACCCCCCTCATAATCGGACACGCAGCCAGGGCATGGCTCGTCACGGGTAAAAAGCATGGTCAAGGTGTCCTGTTCGCGTGAGAACAAGGACAAGAACAAGGATGTGCACGCTACGCAAGGCTGACAACAAAGCAGGCTACGCTCCAGCATCACCGCAGACGTTACACCCTTGTACCCTCGCTTGCTTGCTTTAGCATGATAAATGTGCAAATGGGGCTTGGTAGCTTTCCCCTATTGTTCGCTGTTATTCAAGCATAAGTGTAAAAGAGTATAAAAGCAATGTCTTCCCTCTGCTCGAGACCACACTCCAATGAGTGCTTGGTCCCTGCAGGAAATAAACTGCTTCTCTCGAAAATTCCAGCTGGTCTCTGGTCTCATCCGTAAAACCGCGGGACACAACACAAAGATATTAACATTATGGTTTTACTTGTCTGTTTATGGTTCCTGCAGACAACACCATAGATTGCAGTGCCAAGCTCCCTTTCATCTGTGAGAAATACAACACATCGCTGTTGGAGGCACACGATCCGAATTTTCAAGCACCTCAGAGAAAGTGCCCGGAAAACTGGTTCGTTTTCCAGGATCAGGTAAAAATAAATAAGTATCCTTATCCCTTTATTTTTCAGACCATGTGATATCTATTAGAAAACTTTTAATATATCTTCTGATGTTAAGTCTCCAAATCAGTTTGATGGGTATTTGCAAGGTCATAGAGTGACCCTGAATTGTAACAACTTGTTTTTTGTAAGGATCTGCCCGATCCTGGATTGATGTTGTGCTTTGTCAGCTACACCTTAAACTAAGCATCAAAGAATTCTCACCGTAATCAGTTCACTATATGTTGCTTTAAGAAAAATACTCCTCTTTCAGTGTTTTCAATTGGTGCCACCTAAGGATCTAACGTTTAGAAAAGCGAGTGAATATTGCCATTCGTATAATGGGTTCCTTCCTTCAATCAAAAACCAAGCTGAACAAGGTAAGATGCTAGATTCCATGCTTCTTAGTAAGTATGGTTTAATCTAGAAAACTAGGCATTACATTGATCTCTGAATGTTTCTGGAGATAGGCGAGACATCAGGATTCTACAGATTTTCTAGCACCTGCTGTGGAAATAAGGGTAAATGGTGCTCTTTCCCCTGCCCTCTTGAACCAACTGGATCTTTTCTTAATATGCCAATATAGATATTTATCTCAGACATGTTTTGTTTATTCATATATATATATATATTACTTGGTTTCTCAACCCTGGATAAATTGAAGCTAAATTCAACCCTGAAGCTTACACTAGAAACAGAGTCAAAAGGGGCCTCCTGGGCCATCTAGTCTGACCCCTGGCTCCAGCTAGCTCCACTAATGACATGCCTACCATGTGCATGTGCACTACTATTGAAAAGTAGTGTGCATGTGAGGTTTGCTTGTGCTTCTAAATCTGGGATGGTTAAACTGCACATGAAAGTTTCTGCTCAGTGCAGCAAAATAGAAGACTGCTTGTTTCAGGCAAGAGTGAAAGGAACTGAATTGCCACTGATAAGAGTTTTTAACACACAATCCAATTTTACAGTTGTTATATTCTGCATCCTCAAAACAAACCCCGTTCTGAATAGTGAGAGACTATTTTTTTTCCATTTCATTACCTTGTGTTGCTCACACTTTTTCTTTCTCACTACACCTGTGTTCACATGAGTGTGAGTGTGTGTGTATGTGAGAGAGAGAGAGAGAATATAACTTTGCCCACTGAAGATATAGCTGATGGAATTGATTCTGCTTCATAATAAATTGCTATGTGACTTTACATTTTGTTCATTGAAAGAAAATGATTTTTTTAGCTTACACCAGTGAACCAGATTGGAAACATTTGTTTTTTAACACCCTAATTAACTCTGTCTGCAGGACAGAGTGGATTGCTCAACCCCCAGTAAGTAATGGCATGTGCCAGCTGCCATTTTGAATATGCAACTCTTGATTGGTGTAATTAGAGAATTGTCATGTTTTGTGGACCCAGCTGCTGTGGGTAACACAACCCTTACATCACCCTCTGTTTGTGGTATGGTTATGTGAAGGTGGTTTAACCCTCAAATAGCTCACAGTGACCAGGTTTGCATGATACGCAATTGAGAATTTCATATTCAAAATGATAATGTATCTCATTTTGGATTAACAAGCCATGGTGAGCCTGATATACAAACCAGGCCATTGTGTCTGAACCAAGAATGTCTCAACACACTCTGCTTCTTTGTGGTTTCTGTGACTCACAGAAATGGGTTACATGTTTGCACAAAACAGACTTTTAGAACATGCCAAAGCTAAATACAATTTTATGTGAGAGTTTCCCTGTCATGCAGCTTTGATTCCTGTCTGTCTCCCAGTTTGTTTTCACTCACCGCAGCAATTAGCATTTGGAACGCTATCTCACCTCTCCATTCTACCGTCCTCTTCTGACATGGTGAACAGAGTTTTCTTCCTCCATTTTCTTTTCATCTTCTCCTATTGTCTTTTAGTTTTTTTCTCCTTCTTCCTGTATTTGGGTTCCCACTTCAAAGTGCACAGCCTCAAAGGCTTTCTTCAAAATGGCACCTGCGTGTCAGAAAGATACCATTAACGGACAGGCACCGCAGCTGCCTTCTTGGAAAGGGCTGCTGTACAGACTGCTGGCTTTTGCAAAGCAGGTCAGGAGAAGGCAGTTTGCACGCCTAAAGGCCCTGCTGTGGGGCCAGGCTCTCAAGCCGCAGACCCGGGCTCAGGGAGCTGGCTTCTGCATCCTGCTTCAGCAGGCATTTACCATGACGCAGCGCCTTCTCTCGGCTTCTTCCTGTACACACTGTGGAGAGTGCTTCAGGGCAGCCATCCCTGAAGGGCAGCCAGTCATTCATTGACTTTCTAGTGTTTACACATTTTCCCCATGCTAAAAAGTGGAAATGTGTCTCCTAAGCATGAGAAGTCAAAATATGTCAGAATGCTTGTTATCTGGACCCCACATTTTGACCTGATCTTCTCCTCAACTAATTGTGGCCCTCATGCTGAGAGAAGTTTCTCACCTCTGATCTAAGGGTTGGAGTAAAAGATGAAGAAAGCCCTCTAAGCAAATTCAGAATTTCCTGCCATCGGTAGCTACAGACTGGTTTACTAGTATTGCACTAATTGCAGTTCGTAGACAAGGTGATTTGCAGCTGAAGGAAATGCAGTTGGCATAAGCGAAGGATGAATTGTTTTACATATGCAAACAGATTGTAGAATGTCTCTTCCGGCTGCCTGATTCTAAAACACAAATATTTCTCTTTCACCCAACAGATTTTATAACATCCTTGCTTCCTCATAAACCCCCAAATATTTGGATTGGTTTGCACTTTCGGGTTCACACACGTGAAAACAAGTGGGAAGATGGCAGTCCACTAAAATATAGCAATTTCCACCCGTTACTTCAAGGAAGGATAAGAAAGGTTCAGCTCGATGTAAGTTGTTGAGATTGTTCTTTTCATGTAGACTTCATGATAATTCCTGATAATTCATGAAGTTGGTTAAGGTAGAAAAGGACTACCAGTGTAGGGTAGGGAAAGAATTGTGTGTCCCACAAAAGAGAGAAGAAAGTAAAATCTGTCAAGGCTTCCTAAGTATTTGGTCTGTAGCTGAGTGCCTTCCTTGAGAGCTGGGATGGGCAGGGCAAAGCCCATGGACTCCTTGGCCCTTTTGTGCCACAGCATCCTTTCAGATTGAAGCAGCCCATCTGTGCCACTTGCTGCTGCCCAGTTGTGTCAGCACATTCAGCAGATAAGGCTGCGATATTCCCCTTCCGGGGGAATGTGGTCCTTTGACCCCTGGAAGTATGCCCTCCCGTTTTGGCTTGTACAGAAAGCCAAAATCCAGAATAATGCCACTGGGCAGAGTTTTCTTGAATTAAATGGAGTATAATTGTTATATTCAAACAAATAATTATATAGCATAAAGAAATATAATATTTTTAAAAGTGCATAATAATGACTGAGAGAAAAAAAATCTATTTACAGTCCTGTGGGTTGCACCATTGAGGATCATAACCTCTGAAACCTGGAGGCTTACAAATATGCAGTGCATAGTGGGAGGAGCAGTATAAACACTGCAGGCCATCTAGTTGAAACGCATTGGAGCAGGAGGGAAGGAGGCTGGGATATTGCCAGGATACCTCATATCATGGCAGACCCAGTCGCCTTTCCTCCTTGCTATGTTTGCATGCTCCCCGAGGTCACTTTCCCAACTTTGGAAAGGCAGCCAGTGTGGTTCTTTGTGCACCAACAAGGAATGAGAGACTTGGAGCATGGATTCCCAACTCCATGGTCAGATCTCATATTAAGAAATCGAATTATCTAATGCCCCTTTGTTTATAATAGTATGCTACACTATTCTGCCTTAGGCGGTTACAGGAAAATTTAATCCAAAGGCAAGGATTCTCCCTATCCAACGACAGAACTGAACAATATTTATCTTGGAAACAAACTAACTATGACACTTCTGAGCCTTTGCAGTGGTTAGACAGCTAACTTAGATGGCAGAGTGCTATATGTTTTCTAGCTGCACAGAGATAGTCATGGGAGCAGCAGCCACTGAAGACGGCATGTTGGCCATCCCTGACATAACAGTCACATAGTTTGGGAACAGATAAACTACTTTAGACAGTATATACTTGATTTTCATAATGTAAAAGGGCAATATGATGTCTTAGCTACGATGAAAAGAGTGTTTCCATATCTTTTCTGGTATATCTTAGGATGGTTAATTGAGTGTCTATCACTCCATCTTCTGGGTGCATTCTTTTCCAGTTCTTCGATGAGGAAGCAAACAACCAGTGTGGTGTTTTGCTCAATGATCCCAAGTCGTCATATCTTGGAACCTGGAATTTCACTTCATGTGCTGATACCAAGTCTGTGGCCATATGTCAAAAGAATGCTGGTAATGCTCAGAATCCCTAAAGAGTATCACATGTTTATGAGCCGAGAAATCCATGGGAATCCTGGAAAATGATTGACCTCTGTCTGCACACAGGCTGTTTGTTAAGAAACTGCTCATACATCATATTTATGTGACAGCCCAAGCTACGCAGAGTTCCATATGAGTGTTTGCTATAATACAATTTTCTGGCGCATGACCGCTATGCCATATGACAGGAGCCAACCTAGATGGTGTTTTGGCATCTTAACCAAGATATATTTGCTGAATGAAATGCTTAGCATCTCACGGAATAGGACATGGAATAATCAATTCGAGTTGTGAAAACCCAGATTCAGGCTTGCTATCAGGAACAGTTTTCTCACTGTCGGAGCCTTATGACAGTGGAGCCTGGAATGGTTGTGGATTCTCCCACAGCAGAGGCATTCAACCAAAACTGGAAAGTCGTCAGAATGAGATGGTGTAAATTGTTGCTCTGCAACAGCAGAGGGTTGAACCCAATGACCTACTATTCTGTGATTCTATGAAATCATATTAAATAGAATGACTTTTACTTTTGAGTAGACATGTAGACAATTGTGCTGTAAGCCAATTATCTACAAAATATTGCATATAGGAAAAATACTTCCCAAAAAAAGGATACTCATTTTTTTCTTAGACAATGCATGTATGTGCCTTACTTTACACAAGGCATTCCAGTTACAGGGAGGAAGGACTGTTTCTTAAGATAGTGTTTGCCATCTGTAATTTTTACAAGTACATGTATTATAGTATTTTAAGAAAAAAATATGAACCAATAAGGAATTTGTTCTAGTCAATCGAAGTGTTTTAGTAGTTTAATTTAAGCAATTGACTCAGTGTTGCAGTCCTTCCTGCATCACTGAAAATGCTATGTACAACATTATAAAGCTCCTTTTCAAGCTTAAAAAATATACTCCAAAACAGTATAGGAGACATGGTTGATTCTACAAAATTGCAGTGTGTGATGAATAGTTAGTCCTACTTAACTATTTGGTTTCTTCCTTAGAGGTTGCAGAAAACCAGACACAGCAAGAGCTTAATGTCACTGTGAACTATCAAAATGTCACATACACCATAATTCTGAAGGCCCTGACGTGGCATGAGGCACAGCAGGTATGCCTGCAGAATAATATGCAGCTGGTTAGCATCACAGAGCAATACCAGCAGGCCTTCCTTGCTGCTCAGGCTGCCCATCATAATTACCCACTGTGGATTGGACTCTCCAGCAAAGATGTAAGTTTCATTTCACTCTCCTTTGAAACATACCATTGGAATACCAAACGGGGGTGTGTACTGAGACAGTTTAAACCATATCAGTAAAGTATTCGCCCTTCGATGCTGCTTCTGTTGTTTGAACTGTGAATCATTTGTGGATGTCTGTTTAAAATGTACAGGTAAAAGCTATTGCACTTTTACACAATAGGAAAGAAATATACCTCCATTCCATCCAGTTGGAGGACTAACGTTAGCCCAAGGACCTGCAAAAGCAATTGTGCTGGCCATTAACACTAGGCCGATACATATAACTACCTACACACAAGTTCATTTATATCCACAAATCTTGGATATAATTTTACAAGAAATATGGTGAAGAATACACTTTACACATTGTACATTTCTCTACAGGGCTCAGTGTTCAGCCTTCCCCAGCTTGTAACCAAGATATTTTGCACTGCAAGTCCCAACATTCCTGACTATTCACCATGCTGGTGGGAGCTAACGGGAGTTGAAGTTGGGGAAACCTGTCATTAGTATGTCTTAGGGATAAGCTGGGGGGGTAGGAAATCTGGTGCCCAAAACAACTGGAGGACACAAAACTGTTCCTGATATTTAGTTCTGTGCAGACAGTATTCCATTTGTATAATTGAGTTTAGAGCTGTCATGTGGTTTAGTTTAGTTCGGTTTTATTGTTTAATTCTGTTAATCTTTTTAATGTTTATGTCACTAGGATGGAATACATTATCACTGGTCTGATAAAAAACATATCAGTTTCAGTCGCTGGTCTGAAGAAGATGGAGATTTAATTGACAGTTGTGTATATTTGGATACCGATGGATTATGGAAAACAGCTGATTGTTACAGCGAAAAACCAGGAACAATTTGCTACCAGCCAACAAGTAGGAGTCCTTGAATTATTGTTTTGAGAATATTTTTGTAAAAAATATTATTGAAAATATTTAATCATACAGTATTTGGCTTCTGTGTTTTAAATGTTATTTAAAATAGCAACATCATACCCTTCATGTTGTATTTCCAAAAGAAAGTGTGCCTTCCACTTACATCTCTGGATTTTAGCATTAACTCATGGTTTCCTCCTATACCAGAATTAGAAACTGTTGAAGTAAGCTTGCCTACCATGGCTATGGGTAGATAAATTTGGCTACTGTTAACTGTTGTTTGAATCACTGGACACAGAATGCAGAGCCATAACAAAGCCAAGCAAGAGAAGGGATGGGGGATTTACTCTGGAAGAGGGCAGGAGCAAGTATGCATCCCAGATTTGGTTCCTAATTTGAAAAGCATGGTTTTCAGGAAGCCAGCATTACATCCCATAATTTTCTTTCAGTCAGTGTTGCATCCTAGGGCAGCTAGTTATATTCTGAATATATTCTTGTGCTCTAAAGAAATGTGGTTTATTTTTACAGATGAAACGGAAACATCAGAAGCATATTATGATTCTATCAAATGTCCACACAAGATCAAGAATACACCATGGATAGCTTTTCAGAACAGTTGTTATACATTCGTAATCACAAAAAATCGATGGAAAGAATTGAAATCGGATGAAGCCCACCATTTATGCAGAAACATGAGTAGGCAGTTTTTTCTGAATTCTTATCTTCATATGATATTGAATGACATCTTTAGATCCGAAAGAACTTCTTAGTTTTCCTATGTGATCATGGACAAGAGCATAACTATGTCCAGACACATATACACTGAGCAATCCATGGAGACTGCTAACAGTCATTTCTATTATCACAGCCTCATATTTTTCTAGAGCTGAAATCGTGGGACTTCTACAGTTCCCTCCAAGTTACTACCCAGGTCAGACTAAGATTCCTCCATGCAGCTGTAAATTATTATTTGAATAAAACAAGCAATGACTGTATGTGTGAACAGGCACATAATTATTGGAGTAGCTCCACAGGTTATATTATGCTTTGTATCTCATTGGAGAACTAGTTATATTCATGGTTCTTTCTTGCCATATTTGCAATCTGTTGAAAACTTGGAAAGAAAAAGATCCACTGCTATGTAGAATTTCAGTTTGCTAGCATGAACTTTGGTGGGCATCTTTTCTTAGCAGAGTACATATAAGTGAACTAATAACTGATGAAGTGGGCCATGAATAGTGCCAGAATGCAACTATTTATCTTTAATATGCCTGTTGTTCCTTCTGCTGCAATAGACTAATGCAGATTTCCTCTAAGAATGGTGACATTTCTCCTGACCTTCTGGAGAGTTTTCTAGGGAAAAATGCTGCTGGTGTATGCACCTTTAGTGAGACAGAGTTTTAAAAGTGTAGTTTCGTATAAGGTCAAGATACATAAAACCTAAGAGTCCAGCAGTACAAGACCAAAGGCCCAACTAGTCAGCATCCTGTTTCCAGCAGTGGCCAGCAAGACGCTTATAGGCAAGCCATGAGCAGCCCATGATGGTCCCCTGCAGTTGCTCTCAGCAGCTGGCACTTGGTCTCATCTAGCCATCAGGACTACTAGCTGTTGATGTCTCTGTATGTCATGAATGTGTTTCATGCCCTATTAAAGCCATATAGTCAAGCAGTAATCATAGACTATATATTCATAGTCTGAAGAAGTGCCTTCCTTTGGTTTTCCCTGTTTCTGCTGCCCATTCATTTCAACGAATGACCTTGCGTTCTAGTAATATGGATGGAAGGGGGGGGGACTTTCTCAACACCATGCATAATGTTCTAAACCTCTGACTCATTTCCCCATAGCCAACTTTTTCAAAACGAGAAAGTCTTAGCTTCTTGATCATTTTGGTTGCCCTTTCAACTCCTTTTCCAATTCTGTATATTGCTTTTTTAAATAGTGAAAACAGATACAAAGATTTATATGAAAGCATTATTAATACTTTTTTAGTATTTAGTATCAAGCGTTTATTATTTTCTACAAATAAAACAAATGATCATTCAAAAGACGTCGGACATACTGGGTTATTATCTTATTCACTCTACAATTAATGTATATTTCAGCCCTAAGTATAATCCTGTTTCTTTAGCCCTTGATAAAAGAAGTTCCAAGTTTGGTAATAATATGTTTCTTCTTTTTCCTTGAGAGACAAGGTCAATCTATCCATTTCTGCACAGTCCAGTATTTTCTTTAAAATTAATTCTTCTGTTGGTATTTCCTCATTCTTTCAGTGTTGTGCAAATACAATCCTTGCCGTTGTAATTACATGTAAAGTCAGATATGCGCTTTGTTTGTCGAGAGCATTATTAATACTGTTAGAATGTCAGTCCCTTAACTAATAATGTTAACATGGAGTTTGCCTTTTTCATCAATACTGAATGCTTTGTATTCCTTTCAGTGAACCACAATCCCAAGATCTCTTATTTGGGAAGTTGTAGCCAGTTCAGAAACTATAGGACTATATGTAGCTGACAGTGTTTATCATCTTATACTTATTTGCATTAAGCCTCATTTGGCATTTTGTTGCCTATTTACTCAAATTGAGATCTTTTAGAACAGTCTAGTTGGGGTTTCAGTGTTCTGAGTAACATAATAGGTGAGTCTCAAGGTCATGCTGAGCCATCTTGCTAATAAGCTACTAGGATTGGATTTTTTTTTTTTTTTTTTGCTAAACAGCCCACAGTACTCCTGGCAGATAATTGTGCTTCTATAGCTTGTTCCAGTTCATTTATTCCCATTCAGTACTCCTGAGAACTCCAGCACACAACCCTCAGGCATCTTTGTGACACAATTTTTGGTCGCATTGGTCCCTACATCAGCAGCCTTTCTGCAGTTGGCCCACTGGAGTTGCTAGCTTCTGAAAGAGACCGCCACCCCCCCGTCTGCCCCCCCAGATCGCCAAATGGAATTAATTTTTAGAGCCCTCGCAGCTACAAGAACACATTCACCAGTGGGCTGGGTTGGGTTTCTTTTGTTTGGAATTTCACTGCTACACTTAGAGTGGCAAGACTGGTATTTAGCCCAGCATACTGGTATCCCAATAGGAGATTTGCACAAAATGATTTTTTCATACCTGCCCCTTTCCAGAAATAATATGTCCACTCATTTCAGGTTATTTGTAGATGTGCAGAATCCCCTTTGCACTTAATACTGTGATTTCAGATTCTTTTAATTAAAAACTTACATCTAGGTTATACCTTACTCCAAAAGAATGTTAGAAATTGTCAATTGAATCCTTCCAAATTCATTCAGTGACTTCTTTTTTAAAAACTTCTTCAACAGATTCGAATGCCTCTCTCTTGATTATCAGGGATGAATATGAAAATGATTTTGTTGTGGAGCAGCTTCAGTCTTTCAGTGGCCTTGCCCACTGGCTGTGGTTAGGTCTGGTGTATGAGGCTGACGGTAAGTTCTCAGTTATTTATAGCTGTAAAACCCTGTTACTACTGCGTCCCTTTATAAATGTACAAAGAGACCAATGCTACAATGATGCAATTTGCAGCCAAATTCTATTAGCAGAGAGAAGTGAGACTGAATTTGTATCAAAGTTATGTTTGATTAGTTGAATTGTCAGATGAATGTTAATGGGAAAGATTCTCTAAACTCATTTGCTTTGGAAAATTGTGCTGTTAGTTAAGGCTATTTTGGCCATTGCAAAGAATGAAAACTTAAAGAAGATGCAGGCTGGGTAAACATTGAAGCCTCTGTGTAGTTGAATGAAATTGCCTTTGAGTCCATAAGAAATAGCAAATGTGTAACGTTCTGGTTTTCAAAATCCTATTTGCTAATTGTTCTAGTACAGCAGTTTTTCATTTCCAAGTCTTTCAGTACACGTGCACAGCCTGCTTTAAGATCGGTCAAATATTTAAAATCTCATACGTGGATGCTTATTATTTAAGTGTTGCATTTATGCAGTCATGTTTATTAGTTTAATTTCTTCTGGAGTTGAAACTGAGAAATTTCATGAAAAATGTCTCAAAAATACTGGATTGTTTTCAGGTGCTGTTCTTCTGCAAGCCTAATGGACAGGATACCACCAATATGCCACACAGCTGACACAGAATTTTCCCCTTTCCTGCCTCACTTCATGCTCCCCAAACCCATCCTGTAGATTTTGGGACTGCAGAGGGAGGAGAAGGGAAACTCCCAGTGCATGAACAGAAGTTCACTTGTGTAACACTGAATTTAACCCAGTAAAACTTTAAGCAATCCACACTACTTTCCAATGGGGAGAAATAGATACATCCCTTCTAGACCAATCATTGTTAGCAATGATAATCAAGTAATATTCCTGTTGTTAACATTGTCCAGGCATGACCTACTTTGAGCACTGCTGTCTTTTCAATAATATCAGTAGTGCTCGGTATGAAAATGCCGTGTCTTTTCCCTGCAGATAATGCTTTAAAGTGGTCTGATGATACACGCTTGACATACAATAACTGGAGAATGGGGAGACCTTATATAAGGAATAACCATTTTGTTGCTGGTGTTCACCTGGATGGCTTCTGGGATATTTACAATGACACTCGCTGGCTACCCTTTCAGTTCAAGCTACACAGCGTTCTCGTCTGCAAAGTAGAAATGGGTAAGGAATATTTCTCATTTTTGTTGAATTTGCAAACACCCACAAATATTATCTTACACATACCTAGGCTGAAGAAAATGTGCAAACATTTATCCATTTTTTATATTGAAATAGGACCAAAGGAGGACAAACCACCATTGCCTACACTACTACCCTATAAAAACACATCATACTGGATTCTTCAAAAACAGATCAATTGGTACGAAGCATGGAAAGAATGCAAACAAAACGGAAGAGAATTAGCAAGCATACACAGCGAATCTGAACAAGACTTTCTGAAAAATATTGTAAAGAGTGATGGATTTCCACTATGGATTGGTTTATCCAATCATAATGTAGGTCTGATCTCTACTTTCATAGCTGCGTAGTAGTCATTAGAGGTTTTTAGTCTCTTGTTCACATGTACATGTTTAAATGCATTATACATTAATTTTATTATGGCATTGCATTTATTATTTTGTTCTTTATAATATATTATTTTTGCCTCCACTTTAAATGCTTTCCTTACACTTAAATATGTTGAGCTGTCAATGAGGATAGGAATGGGATGAAGAGATTGTAAAATTGTCTACAATACAGTCAAATACAGTAAGATCATAGTTTGGTAAAACCTGGAGTCAGAGATCAGATTGCTATCATATTTCCCGTAGAAGATTGTTTCATTTAATTCCTCTATCACACAGAATAGTGTTACAATGACTGGCAGACAGCTCTATTCATATTTACTCAGGAGTAAATCTCATTGAATGGTGAGGGGTGGAGTGGGCTTAGCACATGGTAAGCAGCCACAGGATTGCAGGCCGAGTCTCCCTTCCTCCTCTGTATGCAAAAGGTCTGGGAGAGCACCAGAGTAACCCATACAGTGTGAGACTCCAAGACAGAGGACAGTTGGCAAATCAGGCACATTGGAGGGTGGGGTAGACTGTGTATGTGAATAAAAATAATTGCCTGAAGCTTCTTGCAGAGCTACCTGCCTGTGAAAACAGAAGCTGCCAATCCATTGACAGAATTCCCCCCACAATTACAAGTGCTGTAAGCTACACGCAGCTTCATGCTGCTTTTGTTCCTCAGAAATCAAAACATTTCTTAATATCCCAAATCATTGTCTAAATCCAATGCATGTTCAGTCAGAGAAAAGTCATACAACTTGCAGCGTGCCCCAGCCAGTAATGCAGGACCCTGGCAGTGAGGAGGAAGGGTTTAACTCTTCGCCTCCTCCCCTCCCCGCCATCTCTCCCAGTCTGCAGAGTCTGCTGAGAGAGCCCCACCTGCTATTGTTTTCAGAGAAAAGCTGTGAGAGTTTTCTCCTGGTGCTGCTGGCAGGTGTGTGGGACCTGCTCTGAACCACAGGGAGGTAGAAGCATTGAGTTAAAGTCTTCCCTTCCTGAACCCCCCGTTATTTGCAAAATTCAAATTGATTTATTTACCCATCTAGTTATTTTCTTTTATTTACAACATGCCTACACTATACCTAAACAGATTCCATAGCAATGAATAATAACAATTAAAAAGAATAAAGCACGGTGTTAAATGTTTTTAAAAACAGTAACAATAAAAACCATGGTTGGTCAAGGGTTTCTTGAAATTAAGCTGTTTTCAGGGGGTGCTGAAAGCAATGCAGTGTTGGTGCCTTCCTGATTTTCAGAAGCAGGGACCTCCACAATGATGGCTTTACTGCAGGTGGATCCCAGTTGGTGCACATGTCCATGGGGAGAACCACCAAGAGCATCCTGTCTCAGTGGACAGCTTAATAATGGGGTCTTGCCATATCTAATTTGTCCCTGTGGGCTTTGCTCTCAAAGCATATCACCTGTTCTGGCACCAGCTTAGTTCAGTGCACTCTGCCTCGGATAATTTCTCTGAGAACAAATCTGGATATTGAAGTGTAATAAAATTCAAAGCCCCTACATGAAAATAAGGAAGTCTTGAGCCTCTGCAGTTCCCTTTTTAGCCATGATGCTCATTTAGCCAAGTGCTTGATAAGAAAGAATAGCATTAACCTTTGTGCAGCCTGAATTGTATTGTTCATTTCCAGGAAAATGATTCCGATTTTGAATGGTCTGATGGGAGCACATTTGACTACCACCCCAGGGAATTTGAACATTCACCTCCTCCTGGAAAATGTGTTGTCTTGGACACAAAAGGACTTTGGAATCGCGTGGAATGTACAAAGCCCGCTGATGGTGCTGTTTGCTACTCCCCTTCAAACAGTAAGCCTGCATTCATGCACCTTGATGTTTCCATGCACCGCATACTCTGAGGACTCTAAATCAAAACAACAACAAAATTGGAGGAGTGATGTCCTTAGCTGCTGCTAAATAAATGTCCCTAGAATGAGATCCCACTGTTTTCAAGGTTTCAGGTCATGTGCTAAGGACTGCAATGAGTTATATATCCATCAAAATCAGTGTGACTTAGTTTATTGTAAGTGTCCCAAAGTAACATAGGAGATGTTCTTGTTTTGGTTGTTGCTTTGCTGTTGAGAGTGCGTACGGATGTGATTATCATTTCACAGTTGTTATGCTGGCCTAACGGCAGGCGAGTGGCCCTGACATATCAGGACCATCAGATTAATCTCCTTGGCTGCAAAACTGCCTAATTGCTAAACGGTGTGTAATTTTCCTTCCAAATCAATGTGACTCGAAGTACTGAGTTTACAAGAAAATGCCCACCATCTGGAGAGATCAGAAAACAGCAGAAGACTGGAGAGACACTGTGACATTTGAACAGCCCCAACACTGTCTCTGCTCACCAGACGAATGCTCCGTGTGGCCAGCTCTGACAGAGCTCCCTCGGAGAAGGGAAGCGAGCCTCAGAGCACAGCCTGGCATCTGCCTCCTCCCCACTTACTCCTCAGAATCAGCGTGGGAGCAGCTGATCTGTTCACTGTTGTCCTCACAACTGCAGCAACAGATATGCACATAGGTCTGCAAGGGGGAAATGCATTTGTGTGGGGACACACTTTTCTGAGAGTGCTTTTGCACACATCCATTTCACAGGATTAGGTTCGGGTTTATGTTTCAGACAAAAGGACACGACTCTGCACAGCTGCTTATCAAATCAACAGCCTTGTACACTCATCACTGCAGGTCGAACTGTTTCCGAAATTGTTGTCTTCATGCCTTTTAAAAAACACAGAGAAGCCTTGTTAGTTCTTGAGAAGGCTCCTTTCATGTAATCCTATTGACCTGGATGCAAAAGACAAGGAACCGCAAGGAGTTCTGGGCCATACAGTCTGCAGACTATACCACACTGTACAGTTTGCAGCATGGAAAGAGGAGCAGGAAATCCATTGACCAAATCCATATGAACCATGGTTGTTTCTTTTCCCCATGCTGCATGTGCCTCGTTTCCATAATTATCTTCACAGGGCCCAGGTTGCCATGTGGTCCAAACCAGCCAAGTAGGCAGTCAGGATAACTTCCAAACCACCCTGCAAAGCACCCATGCCAGGTTTGGATGGCATGGCACCCTGTGCCCACAAGGTAAATTATGGAAACGAGGTGTACTGTGACTGGCATGTGGGAGATGGAGAAAAGAAGCCACAGTGGCTTCTCTTTCTTCCCTGATCGTATCAATCCCATCAACACAGAAATCTCCAAGCAACACCTTGTATGCTTGCAAATAATTCATGAAAGATTTTTTTAAATTTTCTCATGAAGGTGTATAGTGCTGCATCAGAGAAGATAACTAGGTCTGCGAATCAAATGTCATAGCTGTACTTTATTTTAAACTTTGAATTACAACATGAAACTGCCTGTTAAATGAAGAGCCTCATTCTGTCTGACCTGTGATAATGACAGTAGTTTCATTTTCACAGAAATGCAGTCCAAGCAAACTGAAATTGCAGCCAAGTGTCCACAACCAGCTGCTGGATCACCACAGTGGATACAATATAAAGACAATTGCTATGCATTTGCTATGGAATTATACAATTATTCAATATATACTGCGGGTGATGCTAAAGAAGTCTGCAAGAAGCTTGGTATGCTCAAATAATGCATTGTCTCATAGTTAAAAAGGAGATCATAAAACCCCATGTAATATTTTGGATGAGGAGTTAATTTTTCATCATTATTATATTTTAAATATATTAAATTTTGTTCAAGAAGTGAATAATATATAAGTAACAGTAAAACCTATTTTCCAGTATAATTTTAGGCGCTGTCTTTCCATCAATATTATTAGGAAGTTTAAATGAATATCTCAAAAAGTTTTTATCTCTTTTGACTGCTAACATTCTCTCACTAGACCCGTCCGCAACACTTTTGACTGTCAAGGATGCTGAGGAAAACCAGTTTGTGAGTATGCACTTGAAAGAATACCACTACATCACTGGAAGAGCATGGCTTGGAATACAGTCTAATGGTAAGGAGTCTCTCAGAAACACAGAACTACAAAAACTACGTGTGATAAGCAGAGAGATAAATTTTGAGGTGAACTTAGATACATTTGCGTTGCATCCTTTAGTTTCATGATTTTAATGAGACAGCATTTGTATTTGGATTGTGTTCATGGAAATCACTGCAGAAATCACATTAATACAGAAATTAATGTGATTGTTAATTCTCAATGTGTTATTGAGAACAAGTGCTCAATAACATTGTAATTAATAGAATTTAAAATAGATAATGTGTCTTACACATTTGGTGGTTTAAATTTAAGCACAGTGAATTTGAGTCAAACTAGAGGCCAGTAGCCAATATTTCAACTCAGTATTTTAAATTCATCATATCACCTCTGCCCTTTCTCACTATGTGCCGGTTTAGAGAGAGACTTGGTTCTCGCACTGTTTCGCTTCATCTTTCCTATTTCTGCTGCTTCCATACCTCTACCCCAAGTTTAGGCCTTTCTCCTGGGATCTCCCTATTCCCTAAGCCAGCTGCTTTCTCTGCATTCACAGCATCCTTTTGCTAGCACTGCTGCTTTTTAGAAGTGGACCTGTCCAGTCAGTTGCAGCCAGAACAGTGTAGGATCAAAGCAAAGCAGCGAGCAGCATTCAGAAGAGCCTCTTGCCTACCCTCCCTCCCTATGATCCTAGAGCAGCTCAGGCAACATCCATTACAAGAGTTTTCCACACCACAAAATCTTTCTGTGTGGTACCATACAGATAGCAAATGTTATGAAGTTCTATACAGAGTAAACAGCTGGAATGCCAAGTAGCAGTTAGAACAGGCAAGTGGGCTAGTTTTGTGTAGCTGCACAGCTTCATAGCTGGCTGTTGCAGAGACATAAATGGTAGTTTTCTTTGGTATACCTTCATGTGCTGGCTAGCTACGTGGCCAGCCATGCCCTGGTTTTGTAAAGTTTTGTATAGTCAGCTCTGTCCTGCCACTCAGTTATGCTTGCATTGCCCATCTGTGAATCAAGACCTGTGCCAGCATCAGAGTCCTTGGCTGGATGTGGCAAGTCTCCAGGAGAGGTTTCTTGCTGGTCCCTTCCTTTTCAACATTATTAGTCATGCACCTTCTTCTCCTAAGGTTCAGCACCAGTGGGAACACAGAAAATCATGATTTCCTCTCTGTAAATGTACTGTTAGCTCAGGCATAAGCTGATCCTTGGATAATTTCTGAAATATTCTGAATATCTGTGAGTGTCTTTGGATTCTACAAGTTTGCTGTAGCTTCTTTCTGTTTGCCTGACCTTATGTTGACATGTGTTTTTCTGCTCCGTGGGGCTGTTTGAGACTGTGCTCCCCACTGCTTGACCTCTCAACCTAAGGACACCCTGTGTTTTCATGGGCCACTTTGTTTTGCCCTCAACAGGCCAGACTTCCAGGTTCACACATCACAGGGAACAACTCGGACATCCCTGGGTTGTTCACCACAGCAGAAGCAGATGAGCAACCAGGAATCAGGGTGTTGACTTGCCTCCAGAGCCATGATTAGTTAACTGTAGGTTGCTCGCTGCATGCAAACCAGTGTCAGTTAAAATTCTGTAGTATAAGGTAGTCATTTTTACTTGTTCTTGGCTTGCACACTGATACCAGACTTAGGGAGCTATATTTAGACAACCTGCAAAATAGCAGAATGGACCCTCCCAATATTAGGCAGACACCTGACCCTGAATTGACTTTGCGGGATCTGAATAAATAATAAATTCTTGTGGCTTTTATTTACAGCTCAATCCTTGAAGTGGCTTGATGGATCAGAGGTTAAGTATACAAACTGGGCAAAGGGAAATGAAAATGTTCGTGGTGAATGTAGTGTTATCCTTACAACAAATGGAACCTGGTCCAAGACAGACTGCAAAACTGGCAAAACCAGAGTGGTGTGCAAAGCTCCTCAAGGTGGGTAGGGTATTGTCTGAATAAGCTGTATATTTTTAAAGAAACTACTGGCACACAGTTGTGTTAGCAGCATCTTACATCTCTCTCTAGCTGAACACAGGAAAATTATCTCCACAGAACTTACTAGCAACTTCTTTCCTGTCATTTTTCCTCCTTGGCCTCTGGCTATGCATGACTACCTGTGCATCTCCATCTGTTACATCAGCTATTACAGGTGCTTCCAGACGAGTCTCTGTCATACAATTTCCCCTGCCTCGTTCATGGAATTTTACAGGAATCCGGTTTGAGGGTGGGAATCGGTCAGCTCCCCAGACTCCAGCCCCCTTTCTCTGTTCCTGGCAAGGAGCTGGTCTCTTGCATTTTGTTATACTCATGGAACATGGATGGTACCATTTTAATAATAGCAGCAGCTATTATTAGGGAGTTTGGGTCAAAAAAAGGAGCCCACTTACCCACATAATTTCCCCCAAAATGGGTAGGTGCTCACTATTCACAAAAGGCTTTCCCCACTGAAACTGTGGGGTAGCAAGCATGGACCTGATGCTTCACGTGGCAGTTGGGATACAGTGTGCTTGTGTAACCATTCTGCATATAGAACATGATTTGCAATGGAGCTGCTCTGGAGTAATTGTTCTTGGTGTTTGCTCTTTGCAGTTGCAAATCGAATGGGAGGGGCAATAGCAGTCGCCGTTTTATTCATTGTGGTCCTGCTGGCTGGACTGATATGCTTCCTGTATAAGAAGAAACGACTGCACTGGAGT
Source organism: Varanus komodoensis (assembly GCF_004798865.1). Taxonomy (NCBI): domain Eukaryota; kingdom Metazoa; phylum Chordata; class Lepidosauria; order Squamata; family Varanidae; genus Varanus; species Varanus komodoensis. The sequence continues at coordinate 77,036 of NW_025335520.1, forward strand.
GGATTCTCTTCAGTACGCTACGAACGGGGGATGTACGAAGATGAAACTGACAGCATGTTCACCAGAGATGGTGACTGAGGAATAATTCTTGCAGGTTTTATTTAAACTTTTTCTGGAATGGGCTGTTTTGGCATCTTTTTAAAGGTTTCCTTTGGGAAACCTATGCCAGGTGTCTTAAGTAGCAGAGAAACTCTGACTTCTGGATACTGTTTTTGTTTACTGTTCAGGGTCCCTCAACAGCAACTCTTTCTCCAACTTTAAGAGACAAAGTGTACCTACCCTGTCTGATTAACCATTTAAACTGCAGCCTTTTTCTTCATTTTTAATATTTGCACATACAGGAGAAAAGGTACATGATATTATCTTGATGTTAAGATCAGGACATGCTCCATCTACTGATACAAAGTTCAGCGGCAGACATCCAGGGAATTGTTTGAAATGTAACTTACTTTGTATAAAACATGGAATGTGTCAGCTTGTAATATCGATCATGCTCTGTTTTACTTAAGTTCTCTTGGTACAGAGTGTTGCTGTTTTTAAAGCCCTCTTTTGAAATTGTGTCCCTTTTCCATTGTAAGCACCAAAGATTGCATCTTGGTCAAAGAATTTTAAGCTGAATAAGCCATACACAATAGCTGAAAAAATTAAAGCAAGAGCTAAACGAAAAATTCAGACTCCTATATAAATTATCATATTCACTAGGTCCAGCTTAGTGAATGGAAGCTAGAGAAGCAGACATTGTGCAGCATCTTGCATTCATTTGATATTTGTACTTATTCTGATTACTTATTTCATTGTCAGATACTCCAATGAAGGTACTAGCCTGTTTTCCTTTATTTACAAGTTAAATGCATTGCCTGAAATGTAAATAGGTACTTGATAAAACATTTCCATTACTAGGGCTTTCCAAAAAAATATTCTGATCATAGTTCTTTATGCTGCACTGGATTGATTCCCTTCCCCGCTTCTGTGCCACCACCGATCCCTTGTACTGATTCTTTATTTGGTGGTAACATGGAACAATTCAACCATATTGTGGCACTGTTTCATAAGTCAACAAAGGAGAGCCATTATATGTATTGTCATCCCATTAACCTAAGAAAAATGCACCAGGGAAATGCTTAACCAATTGTTCTGATAATACTACTGATTTTTTAAAGGAATGCTATCAAAATTGATGGCAAAAATAAAAAGAATTGGTTTACTGCTATTAGCTCTTTTAAAAGGTGATAGAGATGCATATTTTGAACAGTCTTGATAAACAGAATGTTAAATTATGTATTTAAATGCTGTGCCCCTGATCCAGAGTCCCACATGGGCAGGAGCTCCCCATGTCATATATGAGGAGAAACAGAATTAGCAAGCATTAGAAAAGCTATGCCCTCCATGGGCGTATCAGATTGCTTCTCCTACATAAAAATGGGAAAACCTTGTATGCATGGGGTTCTGCATTACAGATTGTGGTCTAGTGTTCTGTATATTATGCACAGACATAAGACCATGTGATTACTGAAACGTGCCCTAAGTAGTGGGGGGAAATCTGTTAGTTTAGTAATGCAGCCTTCTCTGTAGAAGAGTGTTTGGAAATCCCTTTTATAAGACTAGAACATCTTACGTGTTAATGTATACATGAGTAGGCCTTTGTGTGTACGCAAGTAGTTTTCCTGGACAGACAACAATCTCTCTTCCTGCTTTCAATCTCTTCTCTCAGGGTCTTTCTGCATGATCATTTGAAAGATGTCATATTTGCATTTTAGCCATTGAAGGATATTCCATATTTGCAGTGACCATAGCAAAGTATTCAATAAAGGAAGGGGAGAGCTTGCTGTGTGAGGAGCAGTAACATAGAAACAGAGCGAAGCAGAAGGGGTCTCCTGGGCCATCTAGTCTGACCCATGGCGCCAGCTCACGACATGCCACCATAGCTGCATCTCTTTGTAAAAGAACTTTAAAAAAAAGAACTATCGAGATAGATGCGTGCTTGGATCAGAAGTCATAACTAAAAACCCCAGACTACAACAAAAGCCTCATAGAGACAGGAGTGCTCTATCTGCATACCATCTGAGTCACAAAATCCAGCAAGTGTCCGTGATGCTTACACAATAGCATTCCACAGAGGAGTTGCAATGGGTTGAATCCAACTTTAGTCTAAGTTAAGCCTCATTAATTTGGATGGATGTACACTAAATAGGACAAGCATTAGACACAACTCAGTGACTACATGCTAACATTTAACATAAATAAATACATATTTATGTGAGCCGTCCCGAGGCTATAAGCGATGGGACGGCTTACAAAAACTCTAAATAAATAAATGAATAATAAATAAATAGCTGGAGAATGTATTGTAGTTTCCATGATAATCAAGTACTGGTCTTTGAGTACTTGGAAACCATGGCAGCCTTGCAATGAAAATAGCAAGGGCCTATGGGGGTGGCAGCTTCTTAGGGCACAACCTTGTGGCTTCCGGATGTTGTCTGGAGTGCCCTAGGAGTTCCACATATTCTCAGTCCAAGCTCCTGCAGTCTTGGGCCATGATGGCCAAGCCCATGCCCCACCCCCTCACAGCCAGCATAGGAAGAACTGCAGCAGATGGCCGTCGGAGAGCTGAAGTGAACCTTGGAGAGGGAGAAATGGAGCTTGCGGTGGGGAGGGGGCTGGTGCCATCTGCCTACATCAGCTCCCAAAGCCACTTCAGGCTCCTTCCTTCCCCTTCCTTGTTTTATCTAGAGTGCTGGAAGGGCCATTCCAATGAAATGAAATGCACAGGGCAAGCCATGGCGGCACAGTGCTTCCAGCACTCTTGAGTTCAGAGAGTTACACACACTAAGGGCAGAGACAATTGGATTGTGTCCATGCTGTATCAAATCTGATTGTGCAGAAAGACCTATAATATAGTGCCTATATTAATAGCCCATGTGAGACTGCTGAATAATACTGATGCACATGTATATCCACAGTTAGAAGACATATGCACTTTGCCTTCACTGAAAGCATGATTTAGATAATTGAAATGTCCTTAACCTGCAGGTAGATGTGGGTGTATACTCCATGCACTACTCCTTTGTGGACTGAGTAGTGACCAGGGTTTGGGATAATTTTCAGTTCTCTAAGTCTGCTTAGTTACTGAATTCATGACTATTTGCACTCCTGGGTTTCTTTTGATGTGAATCTATAAAGAAAGTTTATTTTAAATATGAGCGTTGTTCAATTATGCAAGATAGGATAAATATGAACAAAACTTTCAAGTGTTTCTATAAAATGTTTATTTGTATAATATTCGAAAAGATATACATTTTGTAAGTTATGTTTTTAATTGTGTGAGCTTTGTGTGGGTCCCTCCACCCGAAAAAACCCTATTCCTAGTCATGTTGTGAAATGTTGTGTGAATTAAGACAAATGCCTTACTATATCTAATTAGACCAGTTGTTGAAACCTACCTATGGTCTGAGTAATAGCAGTAGATTTAAAGATGGCTTCATGGGTTGCTAACTTAGACTTGTGCTAGAGAGAAAATTAAGCTGACTTGATTCTTCTCACCTTATTAAAATCTTTTTGTACCCTTCAGTATTTAAAGAAATCAAAAATTAATGTTAATAAAACTTTTAAAAAGAATCCTATATTATTCTGATGAGTTTCTTTTAGAGGGGAAGAAGACCATAGGCAAGTTGTAAACAGAGATTGAATTCAGAACAGATACTTGAGTAGCAAGGCAGAAGAATTTCTGTGCCTGCACAGAGTGCCGTACTGTTCTCTATGATGAGCTGCACTATCGGCCCTGGAATCACTGAACATCTGTCAGATGGGAAGGGGCCTGGCACATGCTCTGCTTCTCCTCTTTGTGAAATAACTGACAGTGCAAGAGGAAGCGTCACAGCTCAGTGGGAAAACACCTGCCTGGTATGTTGAAAGCCCCCGTTTCTATGCCTGTTATTTCCTGAAAAGGCTGAGAAAGACTTGTCTGAAAATCTGAACAGTTACTAACCGTCATCGTAAAGAATACCACGGTAGTTGCACCAAGAGTTTCACTCACTCTAAGGTAGCTCTTTGTGTTCCCATAGAACTTCAGAGAAGCTCACCCACCATTCAGAGAAGGCTCTTTCCTTCAGCAGAGCTTCTTGTGGATTAAAGAGCAAGGTGGAAAGCAGAAAGCCCCCCCCCCCTTTCACTTGCAGTACACTCATGTCACATCCCGTGCTTGTTCCAACGGGTCTCCAACTCTTTGGAGCAGATTTGGGGTGGGGGAAATGTAGAGTTTGCAGAAGAAAGGGGGAATCAGCAAAAAATCACCTACACTGAAGAGCATTTTGTGATTAAGTTTAGCGCCAGCCACCACATTTTGGAACAGGAGCTGTTCAAGGGCAATCTTATGAATCCAAATTCTAAACACAGGCTACAACAGCTTAAATGGTGAGTGCCTTTCTTTCAGCATACAGATGTTCTGAAAACAGCAAAATCCATAAAAATGGTTTATAATTAGGAAAGGAACTGAAAATAAAGCTGCCAAACATAAATTAAGGTGCACTTAGAATACTGTGTACAGTTCCGGTCACTGCATCTAAAACTGGATTATGGTGAGGAAAAAAGTGGATGGGAAAACATTTTTCTCCCTCTGCCATAATACTAAAACCCGGGGCCTCCCATTTGTGGTTGTGGGAGTTCAAGACAGATCAACATGAAGTACAGATTGTATCGTAATAAGTACTCCCCACAGCACATTACCTGTGGAATTCATTTCCACAAGATGTGGTGAGGGCACCAATAAGGGCAGCTTTAAAGGAGATCAGACAAATTCATGGAAAATAAACAGCTACTACTCCTTTTGATACCCCCAGTATCAAGCCCAGTATGTCTGTGTACATCATTTGGTAGGACAAATGGGTAGGGGAGCGCTTTTGCACACATGTCCTGCTTGTGGGTTTCCTATGGGCAGTTGGTTGGGCACTGTAAACAGAATGCTGGACTAGATGGCTGGTTGGCATGACCCAGCATAGATTGTTTTACATGTGTATGTTGCACCACTGGGGAATTTTTAACAGGATTTAGATGAATACGCTTGCCCCTGAAGAACTCTACTATTCCAAATAAATTTTCATTGCTGGGCTTTCTGAGAACGATTTTCTCTTTTTGCATTCTTTTTCAATTACTCCTTTTGGTTTTCCAAAGGAGCAAGAGTGATGGAATGCTGTTGATGACAGAGTGCTTTCAGAAAGTCAGTTCTTTTCCCTACCTATCAAAACTTGTACAATTATTCTAGTCTTATCCAGCTTGGGTTAAGCTAAGAGATTTTCCATCTGCTGCAGCCTGCAGAGGCAATGGCTGCCTTTATTGGGAGCTGTAGTCCAAAACAACTAGAAGGCACCAGCTTGGGGAAGTCTGAGCTGTTCCATCTTTCCAACCAGATATTTTTTGGTAAGAAAAAAGATAGGAGACCTGATAGGATAAAACAGGTTGCAGATAGAAGAGTAGGTTTCTGGTGGCTGGACTTCCATGTTTGAGGAAGGGATAAAAGCCCCATTTGAAGCACCCATGGAATACAGTAGCCAGAAAATGCCTGTCTGTGAATGGATGTAAATCAGAGGTGTAGCTGTTGTTTTTTAACACAAATATGAGTTATTTATTTTGACATAAATAAAGCTTTGCAAATGTTTTAACTAAAACCTTGTTGAGCTGTTTTGTATTTTAAGGATGGTTTCTGTGATTAAAACTCCCCATTATTCTAATGAGCATATATTTTCTTCAGGGCCCAGACTAGTCCCAATTGCCCTCCGTTCCTGGGAGAATCAACAGACCTGCTCTGTAAATGGAAGGACTTAAAAACCTTAGAAAAATAGTTTGTGTTTCCTGTTCATTGGATTAATAAAAGGGAGTATAATTTTAAATAATGGTTCAGACCTTGACTACCTCATTTCCAGATAAAAATACAGAACCTCCATTTTGGGTACGTTTACCAGGCAAGAGTTGCCTCATACTTAAAATGAAGAAGTTAAATGGAAAACTCACTTTAGCATCAGATGGAACTCAGAATATGATCGTGAAAATAAAGGGGTGAGGCTGCAGTTAATGGTCCCAGTCCCTCTCTCACAGAGGGAGGGAGGGAGTTTAATAGCGTTCTACAGGATAAAATAAATTGGCTCCAATCTAACTGAACACAGCAAATGGTAATTCATATCGGGATCATTTTATTCTCATTGTTATCACTCAGTACAGCCCATGATTTTCTCCCATGCTTACACAGGTGTGATTCCAAAACAAACAAGCCCACTGGTTCGGGAGACATTGTCCCTAGTTTACACAACACAGCTGGGCTCATTGGGCCTTTTACTCACAGTGGGTCAAGGTGTGTGACAGGTGACATTTCGAATATGCAACACCTGACTGGGGTTTGCTATGTCACAAACACTCAACCAGTATGGATTACTTCAGATTGTCACCCCAACACACAGAGACATGTCCCATGTCTGTAGGTTGCAATTCACTTTGCCTTGGTTACAATTAAAGTATGTAATTCTGTATTACTATTGTCTGAGTTTTTCTACAAACCCTCACCACTGGACATCCTTGGAATTACAGGAGTAAACGCAACTTTCTCTGAGTATGTTCAAACTTGAAACAAATACTATAAACATAATTGTAAGTATTTTAAATATTCTAGGCATGGGTAATGTGCTACACCACACAATCTAATGTAATGCAAAGTCTAGTGCACTTGTTAACCCCATTGGGTTGCATCCAGATATATCTGCATGCAGTTAGACTGCAAGAATCAAACCTTCCTGCTGCCTTCTCCCCACAGTATTAAAGTATTATGTTTTAAAGAGCCTATCATACCTCTTTAAAACATAATACTGGAATATGGGGCCTTACTGAGGGGGATCTCCTAAATCGGATATGAAAACGTCCTAAACACTCCACCATTTAACTTTTTGGGGTGACCCCATCTGAAAAAGAGAAAAAAAAACTCTCTACACAATCCTATTGGATCATAGCTTTCTTAATTTATAAGTTATCTACACATTAGTACAGAGGAAGTAAGCACAACTGGATTTCCTCCCATATAAGCAGGCATAGGGCTACAGTGTAAATCCTCCCCAATTTAAAATCAGTTAATGGCGGCAGATGCTGAGAAGATGGTTAATACTTGATTGCTTTTGAACTGAACCATAACAGTAGCATCAGATCATGAAACATCCAGCCATTTCAGGAATTAAACCCATTTCTTTTATAACAGGATGCTTTATTTAACTAGAAATGAAAGCTTCTAAAATTTGATTCATTATGAGCAAATTTTATATTTATTCCTTATGCTTCCGAGAATGGACAGTGCAAGCCATCTCTTTGAATGCAATTGTATCTCCATGACAGCAACTGGAGGAAAAGCTTTATACTTTTTGCCTAAAACAAAAGGCTCTCCATTTAATACACATTAAGAATACATTAGCAGAGCCATTAAATTCTTTTAAAAACAGGCAGATAACAAGGATGGAATTTCTAAGGCTGAAGGGGCAACATGACAATGCAGAGTTGTAACTGATTAAATTGTTAACTTCTGTAAATAAAATACATCTATAACCTCTTCATTTTCCTTTCTTCCTACACAGAAGATTTGGGGTTAATTCCTATAACCAGTAGGCATTTAGTGAACACTGGAACACAGATTGAAAATCACTGAGCTATTTGGCAGTGATAAGCTTGTGTTATATAAGTATACCACACATGGGTCTGAGGGTTCAAATTAAGATGGGAATTGGGTGAATATCTATCAAACATAAATCCAGATAAAGATACACAGCAAGGCTTCCAAGCAATCACATACAGGCTCTGGCTGCATCAATGGTCAAGTGAAGGCATTTAAAACACCTGCTCTTGTACACAGTGGGAACTTGGAATCGGCTCTTGAAAAGCAGGCTATTTTTTTACTATCTCAGGAAAAATGGCATTGACGCTATTTAAGACATTAAGATTTCCACCACTCATTCAATGAATTGTGGTGGTGATGTTAATTTATATCCTGCTATGTTGACACCAGGCACTGACCAAATCCAGACCTGCAAGTCTGCTGCGTCATGTAATAACCTAATAACCTCCAGATGTTTTTGACCACAACTCCCATAAGGCCCAACTAGAAGAGTGAATGGACTCTCATTTTAGGTAATAGCCAAACCTTTTCTCTCCAGCTGCATGGAAATATTGCTTGTACAGTTGTAGTCCTAAACATCTGGATGGAGCCAGATTGTCTACCAATGCACAGAGTATTATTATAGTTAGTTCCTTTTATTTAATTTCTATACCACTCCAATAGTCCTACAAGACTCTGAGTGGTTCACAGTCACAACAATATAAAAACAGATAATAAAACAGTTAAAACAGTATAATATAGCAATAATAGAAACACAACAAATGTAACAGCTGAGAGTATTAATCAAAGCATGGTGAATTTAAATCATTTTAAAAATTTGTTTTTTCTTTTAAAATAATTGCAATAAAAGTCAATTATTGAAATGTCTGGATAATAAAACCGTTTTTGCCTGGTGCCAGAAAGACTGTAATGAAGGTGCTAGGCAACCTGCTCCTGGGGGCTATTTCAACAGGGGGGTGCAATCACCAAAAAGGCCCCTCTTCTCATCTCCTTAGAGGATGGCTCTTTCAAAAGGGCCTCTGAAACCAATATAAGGGGTTGCATAGCTCTAACCCCTAAGTAAGGGATTGTCTATGTTAAGTTGCATATTCAAGATGAGCTTGAGTAGCACAGTAGATCAGAGACAAGTATCTGTTATGAAAGATTATACAGAAAAGTAAGTGCCAGTGAAAACAGCAAGGCTTCTGAGGAAACATGGTTTGAAGCAGGCCGTATTATGTGTTTGCCTGAAAGAAATACAGTCCAGCCAGTATGAGGCATTGTGCAACCTAATATTCCTACTTACATGTGCTTGTAAATATAATTAGCTGTCTGCTGGTAACTACTCAAAGGGTAGACAAAAACAACATTGGCAAAGCACATGTCTTCACACAAAGCTTGAGGCAAAACATCTGGAACTATCTGGGAATGACTTGGTGATTTCATGTGGGAAAACAGTGGTCAAGTGGGAGGAATGCTGCTTTCTCTGACCACTTTGTCTTGCACTCTGCCTCTGGATTTTTCACCCAGCTGAACTTATTTTTTATCAAACATCAGCTGGATTTAATAACTGGAAAAGAGAAAAGTTGAGTAGATGAAGGGTTCAGTACCTCCTATGTACCAATTTTCCCACCTAAAATCACTCTAGTTTCTTACTTTCTAGGTGTTTGGCAGGAATCCACGTTTAATGACAAGACTTCTGCCATCATGTGCAGTTCTGTTCTATGATGCATAGGGTTACAGCTTTTAAATTGCCATCACACTAACAGGTAAGGTCTTGGAAGTATCATAAACCCTCCTTAATACTTCTACTGGATTATTTCAAAGTATGGGTTAGATGTAAAACTGGTTTAGAAAAATAGTTCGTTATATGATCAGAACTGAATCAATGCCAATCGGAAGTAATCTTTCAAAAATCAAGTACTTTCAAGTCATATTGTTTTCAGTGGGTTAGTTCTTACTACAGGAAAATAATAGTAACTTTGGTTGGATTGTATACACTGTTATAGTAAATAGGTCCTGCCCATATACTGCTGGTGCATTAGTGAAAAACACTGATACCCTCTACTGGCCTACATGCATATAACGCTTAACGAAAGGAGCAGCCCTGTTCTGTGAGCTTGTATCAATGTACTGGATTCATTCGACCACTGGCCAATTTTTAATGAACTACCATGATACCAGCTTTTTACTGATATTCTTTGCAAAGCATCTTCCTCTGATCCAGCACAATCTTCTGATGTTTTACATTCATTTTTGAGCAGGAATATGGATTCGGGATCACTTCACACAATTTATGTTTTAATTGCTAAGCAATTCTCAGTACGCACTCTGTCTTTGTACATTTAAGAATGTAAAAGATAACAGATGAGAAATATTAATGCAGATAATATCAGCTCCAGGGATGAGAAGTATTAATTGTTGGACTGCAGTTCCCATCAACCCTCACCAATGTTTACATTAACTATGGTTGATGGGAGGTGCAGTCCAAGAACAGAAGAAAGAGCTCTGGAGGACCACACATTTCCCAACCTTTAGTTCAATGCGTGACTTGAAATGTAATTACTATACTGAAAATTGAATGTAAATAGACATGTTAAGACAAGGCTCAACTTTGCAATAATGAAAATATATTTCATTTTTTAAAACTTAAAGGCTTACATGAGAGTTAAATCCAATCACTAATATGATGTAGATTACTTAGACTTCTTTAGTATATTCAAATTACTGATATTTGCAGTGATACAAACTATCACTTCCTGCATTTTAAAAAAAAAATCAGGGCTTCAATTTGCAAGCGCATAGCTATTATGCATGTCTTATCTATTTATTTAATTCATCAAGTGACATTGGCTTATAACACATTTGCAACCCATGACCAAGCTAAAGATTCCACCTGTGGTATAAAATCAAGGTGGCGTCCCAAAACATTAATCTCATGCATGGCAGTAAATGCCACACACCAGCTGACAACAGACAGTATCTCATTGGTGGCTTTGAGTGACACTGACTCTTAGCCTAATCTACATCACAGGATTATGATGATGATAAAGTGAAGGATGGCTATGCAAGCCACCTTGGGATTTTTCGAAGAGGGAAAAACGTGTGACACACATAAACAGCTTTCAAGCAGCCACGTGGTGGGTAGGGCCTACATCAGCTTCTAAAAGCAACCTGGGATTGGAACTGTTGGTATGGAACTTGCTTTTTTATGTAGCAGAAACAAAGGGATGTACAAGTGCAGCTATATAGCCTGCTTTTGTCCTCCCAAAAGCATAACTGCTTTCTTTTCTGTGCCAGCGGTGGGCAGAGCTTCGCACAAGAAGGTACAGTGAATTTGTAAAAGACTGGGATCTACTTAGAGATCCCTTGGGTGATTTAACGTAGCCTACAAGCATTTCTAATTCCCAAGTGTTTAGCAATGGGAACCAAATGTCTCTTCCCCGTTACACTACTGAAATAAAAAGAATGGAGCTGGGGGCCTGAGAAAACTTCTGCTAGTTTATTTCCATACTAAAATACCTGGTGCCCTAGCTCTCCTGCTCGGAATAAATTCCAGGGCTCAGGATAACATGCATTTTGCACCAGGCTTCGTTTGGTGGCTCACCAGGTTCTCATTTAAAAAGTATTCTGAAAGACTAGGCCCTGACCACTCTTGCTCGATGTAGTATCGTTTCAATGTCATGCAATACATTTCAGCTACTACTAATATCCATTTTACCTAAGCACCCTGAACGTGTTTCTTGTCAGTTCTGATCACAAATGCAAGTCAGGAACAGGGATGGTTACACAGAAATCCCCAAGACCAGGATAGGGTCTTTCCACAGACCAGCATCATAGTCAAATGAGTGCTTGAGTGAAGTACAGCCGAGTAATCCCTCTAAAAGCGCTTAAATGTTATCATCTGCTATTTCAACTTTCAACAAAAGGAGCGAGGAATTCCAGCTCATCTGGCAAAACCCTGTGTACCTTCGAACTGCTGTGCCGGGCACCAGGTGTATAAGCATAGCCCATGCCAGGAGAAGCTGTGCCAGTTGAATTTTTACGTACTTCAAGAGCTCCATCAGGAAAACGTGGTGCCCTAAGAGGCTGCTTAATGAATAGCGTCAGCCTGCACCGGAGTGCTTCCTGATCTTTCTCTGCACTAAGAAAGCGGGCCAAAGCACATAAAACATTAACTCTGTCCAGCAGAGAAGCCTTTTTCTGTTCTTTAATTTTCTCTCTAGGTTAAGTGCAGGGCGCCTAATTCGGATTTCAAAAACACTAGTACTCGCACCCCACGAGCCTGATCTGAATCAGCGCCCCTACAGCTACTCCCAAGCAGCAAGAATAAAACGGAAAGCTAGATCCGCAGTCGAAGTAATGCATGTCTGACCAAGGGAAGAATGCCGCCCGCGAGGCGGCTGCTGGGCCCGCCGCTCTTCCCCTTCGCGCCTGCCGGAGCAATGGCCAGGGCTCGCCCACCAGGCCGGGGTGACGCCTATTCGGCCTTGGCGGGCCAGCATTCGGGGAGCGAGCGGCGGCCGCACTGCGCTGCTTGGGTCATGGGCGCCCCCTTGCTGGCAGCTCGCTCTTGCCTCCTGAGCGGACTTCTGCTGGCAGCCGCAGCGCCGAGCCACGGAGCGGACGGTAAGGCGGCGCCCCGCCGCCCTCTGCCCAGCTGCCGATCGCGGCGGCTCCCGAGAAGCAAGGCCGCCTCGGGCCTGGTCGCGCCAGGGAAGGGGGTGGGGTCGCGGGCCACTCAGTGCCCCCCATTCTGCTGGGAGAGGCGCTCCGCGCTGCTCAGGAGGCCCGCGGGCGGCCGTGCACGCGGAGCGGCTGCGGCGCGATCCCGGGGAGGGCGAGCGAGAGCGAGAGCTGGGCGCAGCGTCTTCGGCAGGCGTCTCTCTCAGCCCAGCCTGCCTCCCCTGGAAGCGATGGGTTGTGCTGGCCACGGTGGGGAAAGGGTGCGATAAAAATACATTATCTCGCCATTTCGAGATCGATAGATAAATAAATGAATGCTTACTCACAAGCATGCTTGTTAATTGCAGCAAGGGTCATTCCCACGTGACATTGTTAGGACTGAAGCCTTAATTTGAACCAGAGCGATTCCTTAGAATCTGCCCTTAGCCGCCAAGAGTACAGTGGAAACCTATTCATATCTGCTTAGAAGTCCCATTGGCGTCAGTGGACTTAGGTGCAGATAATTGTGTATCGGATTACAGACTTACAGTGCAAACCTGTAGGTGTCTGCATGGAAGCCATTTTCATAGAGCGTGGCCTTAGAATAGCCCGTGAATACCCTGGATCGAAAGAAATTGTACCAGTGGGTCCTAGATCAAATCAAGCCAGAACTTTCTCAGGAAGTGAAACTGAGGAAACCCAGCCTGTCCTGTTTTGGACATGACAAGTGAAGGCAAGACTCATTTGACATGTTAATCATGAGGAAGGCTCAAGAAGAGGAAGCCCTACTGTGCAGTGAACCTATTCCATAAAGGAAGCCACAGCCTTGAATGTGAAAGAGCTGAGCAGGGCTCTCAAGGAGAAGATATTCTGGAGGACTTCATTCATAGGGTTGCCATAAGTCAGAGACAGCTTGATGGGTATTGTAACAACAATTGGCCTTAGACTCGCAATTGAACATCTATATGTTTTTCCTGTGAACTGCTATGGCTTTTAACTGCACCCAACTCCTCTGGAAGCAGCTGCAAGGGCAGGAGGTCTGCTTGCTTGCTTAATTTCTGTCTCTTGCAGCTATGAAAGGTGCAATTGCACTGCTAGGTTTTTTGGGGGGGGAGGGGGAAGCAAGCATGGGAGATGGAAATGACGGGTGAGTGACTTGAAGCATGTACAGACTTATTTTCAGCAACAACAACTGGAGGACCATAACTGTTGTACAGGCCTGAGTGCTGTTACCTTTCCCATTAAGAAAAAAATAATAGCTTATAAAACAACAATTATAAAGGAAGTGACGTGGGATCAAAAACTAAAGGGAAAAAAATGGGTAATTTCAGTGCTTAGTGTGTTTTTTCCTCCTAAGATTTGCTGGTGTGATTTTACTAGGAGCACAGAATGTTTCAGTTGCTAAGGGTATAGGCTGCTGCTTTTGTTACATGCCATCAAGTCATCACCAACTTATGGTGACCCTATGAACGAATGTCTTCCAAATTGTCCTGTTCTGCACAGCACTGCTCCGCTTTTGTAAACCCAGGGTTGGGATGAGATGGACTACTAGTTGGCCTTGCTCTTCCTCCTCTTGTGTGTTCAACTTTCCCAAGCCTTATTATCTTTTCCAGTGAGTCTTGCCTTTTCACGAGGTGCCCAAAGTACAACAGCTTCAGTGTCATCATGTTTGCTTCTGGGGAATGTTCTGGCTCAATTTGCTCTAGGACCCACTTGTTTGTCTTTCAGTTGGTACAGCAAATTTGCACAGCTCTCTTCCAGCACCGTGTTTCAAACACATGACTTGTTTTCCTGTTGGCTTTCTTCACAGTCCAGCAGCTTTCATGCCCTTACATAATGATTAGGAGTACAACAGTGTGGTTATCTTGGCCTTAGTCTTCAGTGAAACCATCCTTAACACTGTATAATTCTGTCTAATTCTTCCATTGCTGGTCTTCCAAATCTCAGTGTTGTTCTAATTTCTTGGCTTCAGTCTCCCTTTGAATTGGCAATTGAGCCAAGGTAGCAAAGTCTTTTACAATTTCAATTTCTTCACTGCTGACTTTAAAATTGTGTCATTCTTCCATACTCGTGATTTTTGTTTTTTTTAATGTTGAGCTGCAGTCCTGCTTTTGCAACATCTTTCATTTGCATAAGGAATTCAATTAGGGTATAGGAGTCTTTTAATTTTATTCCAAAGTGGTTTCTGTCTTTGTGGGATAAAGACCAATATAAAAGGGAAGGGTGCATATTTAGACATCAAATGACTTACAATGCATTAGAAGTCATTAGAAGAGGGTTTTTTTTTTAAATTTTAGAAACCTGCTTCTCAGTCTCTTTGGAAACTTATTTCAGAATGATTCCCATTCACTCCATTCACTTTAGTTTATCTGCTGAGAACTGAATGAAGCCAAGCGGTTTGTAAAGATGAACTCGTATGTGCTAAAATATAGCACACTACCTCATATTTTGGGGATTTGATCATCACAGGAAGCAAATAAGATAATGGACAAATTAATTTCCTGTTTTCTCTGTAGCAAGATGAGAAAGTTGCATTATTCTGGAAAGATTTTTTTTTTACCCACCTGACTGGTATACTGCTGTTGATGCAAAGACAGAGGGCCTGAAAAGAAACCCTTAACAGAGCATTGAGACATATTTCATAAAGTCCATGCTAATTTCCAGCTCTAATGCTAACGCATGAGCATACTAAAGTAGGAGTCTTTGGTCCTTAAGACCCAATCTCTCACCCTATGAGCATGTTCAAGGGACAGTATAATCCTGTTTGCATGATTCCGTCTGCTCATTCTGCTAATCAAAGCCCTGGACTCTGCCCCTAATAGCACCACTGCTCAGATCAGTTCCTTATGCTGACTTTCCCAGGTTGTGCAGCAGAAGAAACAGATTCACATGTTCCATGCACACAGTAGATTTCTCCTGAATGGGGGCATGTGTGTATAAAGTGTGAAATAGTTACTTTGATCGAACACTCTGGCAACAGCTGTCGGGTCTATTTTTTATGTAGTCCTCCGGGTTCCTTTGTCCTTTGATACCTTTTGCTAAGTAGCAAGGACGAAGTCATCATATCTCAACCTACCTAGCAGCATCTATTACTATAGAGACTCTCCTAATGGAAAGGAAACCTCATAGCTGTCTTTTAGTAAAATTGGAAAGCCCTTGGCTCATTCCAGTCTTTAGCCAGCAGTATGGGAGCTCCTTCAAAGGAAGCATCCTTTGCTGTGGCAAGAACTGAGAAATCAAGCCCAATGCACAGGCCACAGTGTTTCATTCTGATTTGATCAGAGTAGGGCATTCGTCCTTATCCAGTTATTTATAGAAGGAGGAATAGATACAGATTTAGGTGTATGCGAGGAAGTGGATGAAAGCAGACTTTGGCACACACTCCTCCCAATAACAAGTGCTCCAGCCCCTGGATATGCTACACAGAGGTTGAAGAGCCTAGCTGGATGGGGTGAGCTGGGTGGAGGAGGGAGGGAAACTGTCAAATTGGGTGAAGTAAAGTTCAAGTTTGAGCTGAGCCCTTCCATTTATAGACAAAATATCCCGGATCCAGATAAGACTCTTTAATGGAGACCTGATGGACTTTGGGGAGTTATTCTTGTACCCACATCAGCCTGTGGAAACTGCAGGATGTGATGGCCCAGTGGCCTCTGCTTATAGCTGTGAAGTTGTGCTGGCACATATGGGATTTGGTTTCTGGTAAGCCAGCAGTGACCTATCAATATGGAAGTTTGCAGCAGCAAACTAAACCTTCCTCCCAGAACTCTTAGTCATGGCCTGTTTCATCTGGAAGTCAGTGTGGAACTCCAAAGACTGCCTTAGCTGAGATGATGCGTAGAAATCACCCTCCCTGGGTGGCACTGGGCCTGTTTCGTTCAGGCTCCAGATGCAATGTGTCAGTAAGGCAAACAATCTTAATTCTACATAGTCAAATGCTTATCTGGCTTATTTACAACATGAAAAAGTAACTCGTATCTTGACATAAAGAAGAGTGTCTTCTATTGGTTATTGTTCCCACAGTAGAAGTGAACTTAGAACTGATTTAAAGAATATTATTTTGTTACAATGTTCCTAAAACATATGGTATTCATCTTGGAGAAGAAAAAACAAACATTTACTGCTTACTTTCCTCTAAACTATTCATTGTGGTTTGGAAGAGGAACAAGCAATTCTCTTAAAGTAAGCTGAAATTTCCTTTAGAGTGCAAAGCTGTTACTGGTTTTCCAAAGCACTTTCAGTTCTTGTAAGTTATGAGGAATTAGGACTGCTTTATTCTGTTCCTAGCTGACATGTCTGTTGGCTGTTAGTTTCTGTAAATCATATTTGCTCGGGACCATTTCTATTTCTAGTGTATATGTCTGTCTTCACACTGAGTAATCCGGATATCAAGAGAACAGGGAAGATGAAAGATCTAAACTGGTGATTTAATATGAATCTTTTAAGGAAACGGTGTAGTGAGTCTTCTTAAAATTTTATTTCTCGAGGCATTTTAAGATACACATGGCTCAGCCAAGATCAGAATCCTTGGCACAGACAGTAAGTGCTCGGAAGCCATGCTCACCCAGTATCCATTTTGCTGGAAAGGCAGTCCCAGGTTAGCAGGGGTGCGGCGTGATTCTGAGCTGACTGATGCTATCTCCAAATCCAAACAGCAGGGGGAGCTCTGTCTGAAAAGCCTATAGGCTATAAAATGCGCCACTTGACAAAAGTTCAGCAGAAACACCCCAAGATATTGTTAGACAAAATCCAGTAGTTATGCCCCTATGGTAAAAATGTATATGAAATATTGGCCATTTGCTGCCCTCTAACAGTACTGCAAAATCTGTTGCCTAAGGTACAGTGTCTCACCCGGCCTAATAGTACAGCTTTACTTTTGAGTAAAGGGAGAAAAATCACTTGTCCACTAGCACATTTTAAATGTATAACTTAATTTTTTGATGTTAAGATAAAGAGTTTGAAGTTGACATAAGAATCAATAAGAAGCCAATTCAGAGATTTAAGGATATTATAACAGTTTTAGTAATGAAAAGTGACCTTTTGCTAGAGCAGCTGAGGTCCAAAATGCTAGAACTATGATGAACTATTTACATAGAAGACTTTATTGTATACAGAAGACTGTTCTTAACCTATTAAAACTAAGTGTAATTTACAAGTGTGATTGAATTTAACAGAAATTGCTTTAGTTAGAGTGAAAATTGCTAGGGGGATCCATTTGTTTCTCTTCTAGAAAGTTAACAGGAAAAAAAAGGAACAATATAAAGAAACTAGATTGCAATGTGCCTTTTCAAGAGAGCCCCTTGGATCAACAACTGCTTGCAAGGCCATCAGCAGATAATGCAAACCAGACTATTCTTCAGGTTAGCGAGCACCAGTGGAAACTGGGAAGCACACAAGATAGAATCATATAAAGATCCAAGCTTGTATTAAACAAGCTTTCCCCAAGCTGGGTCCCTCCAGATGTTCTGGACTACAGCTGCCATCCACAGCGACTCAGTGGTCAAGGAAAGACCTGGGTTGGGGGAGGATGCATTAAAACAATGAGTTAGCTAGCATTTGGCTCCCAAATGCTGCAGACACTTGTGGGAGATGAAATCCCATTGGCATCCAGATATAGGTGTGTTTGCGGAAGGAAAAACATATACCCATGTAACTGCAGTGTAATACAGTTTGGGCATTATCTAGAGGCCACCTTGGCTAAAGTAAAGAGCACTACTTAAATATTGCAGTGAAGATCCATGATTGCACTATCAATTTTAAAAATAAAAGCTTCAAGAGAACTCATATGGATCGAGACTATGGTGCTGGCAAAAGGCTGCTTAATGTTTTTTGTAGTGGCATTTTTTTCATTTAATATCTCTCCCTGCCCTATCTGCACCATTGCAGAAGAATGTGATTGAAGATCTAGTTTTGCTCTTAGACATAGAAAACACACATCTTCAAGTTTAATCTCTGGTCCTGTTGATTTTGAATGGGTCTTGATGGTCAACTTTTGCAGGGTTATGCATGTTGATTGCTACTGTCTTAAAATACATGCCTGAGGTACCAACTGCACTTTGTTTTATGTTACTTGGCAAATGGCCTGGGATATTAGCATTTGGGGTGGCTATATAAACAGAACTGTCTATAGAAATGAGTGCACAGTAGCACTGATGGTGATTGTTCTCTTCCTGGCATAGCATGTCCTTCTTTGGCTTGGATTTTATTCGAAAGGAGCTGCTATGCTTTGCTTCCAGGACCATTGGAGACACGCAGCATTGAAGATGCCAGGGAATACTGCAGAGGCAATGGTAATGCAGCTGATCTCTCTCGGGTCACAACCTGCCCATTTTTTATTCACTTATGATATGTGGGGAAAAGTGCATTTAGCATTTGCAGTTTATTTGTACCTTTGAAAACTCTGATAATCATAGGGATTTGCACCAGTGTCAACATTCAGTTCAGATCCTGATTTGGAGAACAGCTCAGTGGCTGTAATTCCTTTTCTTTTTGGCAGTATTGTCAGCACATTATCCCTTTGTGAAGGGATGGTGCATGCCACATTTCAGACAAATAGATCCAGTATTTTTCTGATAGTTTTCTTTAAAGTTTGAGTTCTTTTAAAATTGAATTTCCAGTACCTTTTTCAATTTCTTGCCAGAACTGGATTATATTTCTCTAACCCTCTCAGTCCTCTTCTGCCACATTTCAGACAGAGAGGTTCAGGGAGTTGAGCAAGAGCAACCTTTATTGATCTGATGTTCTCCCTCCAAAGATGAACATATTCCCATTCATTTTTTTGTGGGACATTGCCATGAAATTGGCATATTCCATAAAAGCAGCCCTGAAGTTAGTTAAGAAACCTGACAAATTTAAGAAATGTGTAATGGTCTTTATCAAAGAGAGTTTATTCCATTTTTTGTGGGGGAGAGTTATTCAGTTTCCCTTCTGGCTGTGTGCATTTTTTGGAGAATTTGTATGAAAAATGCACCACAGAGGTATCACCAGTCAAAAGGATTATGATGATTAAAATAAAGTGAAAGGGCATAATCCCATGCATATTTGGACAAGTTTGACAAGTTTCAGTCTTCCCCAGCCAGCCAGTGGACTATAGGACTTTTTCAGTTCAGACATGCACAAACTGTGCTCTAAAGGCATTTTTATTTCTAGTCAGTTGGCACCAAAGGCACAAAGTGTGGTAGGACAAATGGGTGATGGATGAAGAGAGGCTGAAGGTCCTGAACATCCAGCATTTTCCAGGGAAGCATCTACTGTTACAGGTCCTCCAAAACTCCTCTCATGTTCCTGCTCCTGGGAAAGAGAACGAGCAAAGAGTACTGAGCACAGGAACAGCCCTATGATAGATGACTTCAGCATCCCTTCCCCAAAACACTGAGTGGAAAGCTCTGGTGAAACCATTTATTATCATTGGAAGCTAGAGCTCTTGTGCTTAGCTCTGTCTCCCTTATTTGGAGAGCTTGGGGACAAATGTATCAATTTTGCAGGCATATTGTCTACAGCAGTGTCCTTTCTATGTGCTAATCAATCTTCAGGAGAGTTCAGGTCTTACAGCAGTGGGGGAGGGCTCTCTGTTATTTGAACATTTCCTGAATGTTTCTGAATCAGCCCAAATCATTTTGGGATTTGGCCAAATATGAGGGTAATTATAGATCTTAGACCAGCATCCCTGAACCTGGTGCTTTCAGATATTTTGAATGACTATTCCTAGCATATGTGGGAATGCTGCCTGGGGCCTATCAAAATGGGTTCAAAACTTCTGAAAGACCCAAGATTGAGGAAAACTGGCAGAAAGTGTGATACAGATTAGCAGAGATGATTTAAGCATTTTGCAGTCAGAGGCAAAGGCTAAGATGGAACCTTTTCCCCTTCCATCCCACATTCCATTCCGATTCAGTCCAGCCAGTCTTGTGTTCATAACAATCTAGCAGGCTGTTGGCAGATCTTTCAAGGTAACAGAATTTCAACAAGCCTTTCACTGTGCCCTCTGGCATATCCAGTTGCGGGTGAGAGGAGAGCAATTGCAGTGTCATTGTCAGCTCAAGTGTTTCTAAAACATTTTACTTTGAAGAATGCTTTCCACATGGACTTGTCCGCCACAGAAGAGTTGCAGTCTGTTGCAGATGACTCCAGCATATTTGAATGTGTGCCTTAGCTGCTGTGTCTTAGCACCCCACATGCTGCAAGAGAACCAACACACTCCTGCAGACTGCAGAGAAAGAGAGATGACTACTGGGCAGGCAAACTATCTTTCAAGCAAACTTCTCTTCATACATACGTGGTGGTTTAAAGCAATCCCTTAAGAAGCTTTAACTGTGCCAGAGATACCCAGGAACATGGACTAAAAAACCACTGACCTAGCCCAGTGTGGTTACCCAACTCTTGGGCAGGTTTGCATGCCACACCAATCAACCTTGGCAATAAACTGCAGGAACAACCTACAGAGTACCCAACATACACTTGTTTGAGCTTATTTGGGTTGTCACACCACTTCTTGATCTGTAAAAACTAATCTGGATGCAGTGGGAGTAAAAAGGTGGAAGAGAGTTGTAGTGAGCCAGAACAGCTCCCCAACATGGTGTGGGGAGGGCAGTAAACCGGTGCCAGCCACTGCACAACACCACTAGAGCACTTTTAAAGACAGCAAGGGGGTTTTGTCACTCTTGTCGCACAACTCCCTTGCTGTTGGACTTCACCCATGGAGGAACTGGTCATCTGACATGACAACCACCTTGAGTAAAATGACACCTAGAATAGTCCATGGGTTTTCATGGTGACTTACTTGAAAAACAAGCTGTCATGGGGCTATACCAAAGTATCTCTCATGGGTTGTTGTACTGCATCAGTGAGGTCTGTTTAGAAGTCAGCTCTTAAAATCCCCCAGTATCTGGTAGTTCTAGTGGGATATACTTCCAAGAAAATTAGTTAAGAATCAGCTGTCAAAGATTAACTTGACAGCTGTTAAATTGTGCTTGCACTTCCCACTGATGCTTACAGGACTGAATGGTACAAAACTGTGACGTATTATGCTTTTATAAAAGACAGATGAGAAGGAACACAACTTTGTGAGACAGTACTTAAACAGAGGGCAGTGTCCAGTTTTGCCTGACTGCCAGAGGGTACCATCTTAAGCACAATGAGCAGCTAAGCAGTTGTTAAAGCAACCCAAAATGATCTAAAACACTTAATTCTGGAATGGTGTAAATCATTTCAGTAACTCATAGCAGGATGTCCCACTGACCTGATCCAGTGCAGAAACATACGTTTCCACTTGTTTTCAGAGTTCCTAATTCCCTGTTGCACAACCAGTGGATCCCATTAGTGTAAGGCAATCAGTGGGATTGCAGTGGCTATGTTGGATTCTGGTCATTCCTGATTAAAGGCATAGTCTGAGGTCTGTTTGAGTTCTCGTTTTAAAACTGAGATTTGACTTTGATTTGCGTGTTTTTCAAATGCAGCATCAGGAGCAGATATTATCAGCATAAATAACAAAGAGGAGAATACTTTCATCAAAAACAGTTTCTGTTCCCATTGGCATGGACCTGAATATATATCGTTGGGCATGTTTTTTGACACAGATGGTGAGTGACGCAAGGCTTGATGGTGAACTGATCTGACATAGCCCTATTTTTTGTTGGGGAACTTACCTCCATTAGGGCTCCTCTAGTGTCTTCAAGGAAAAACTCACATCAAAATAACTACTTTCAATATCCCCAAATGTAAGAAAAGACCAAGGTAGGCTCTTTTTCTGTAAGGACTTATTCTTGCCCAGAGCTTGGGAACAGGTGCCAGTGCGGTTTACCGAAAGTCATCCCTGAGAATTGCAGTGTCATCAAACAAAGGAAATACAAAGGATGCTACATAGTCCCAGGCATGGAACTAACTGGGAAGGAAAGTGAAATGGAATGGCAGCCCAATAGCTGGAAAGACTCAGATGTGGAGAGGCAGTTTGGTGCCTACAGGCACCAGTGTCCCCTGCTTTCCTTTCCTGAGGCCCACCAAGGCACCCTGTCCCTCCCACTGTTTTAATCTTTTCCTTCTGGTCACTGCGACTGTTGTGAAATAGCCTTGTGTTGGTGCTGAAAACTGAGGGTTTTTGTTTGTTGGACTTCAGACCCAACTTCAGCCTTAGATTCAGGACAGGTCTCTTGCCCTTTGCTATGCTCCCATAGCAGCCATTTGGTGATGATGCCCAGGACAGTCACTTCGGGTGCATATTGTTCTTGTAGTCAGTTTGCCTCCCTCGTATCAAGATCTTATTATCTATTAGCCAGTGCATGGGTCTGTAACTGAGGTGTTATCCAACCGAGAACACACAATGCTTTTGATAAAGACTTGAGTCGACAAAAAATTATAGCACACTAAAGCCACATTAATACAAGCTTAAGCATGTACTCAAACAGTAGGTGCCTCTGTGCTCATTGGGGCATATTTTGTAGAATGGGATGAGCAACTGTGAGAGATCTGTGGACTGTTTCTGGAAAAATCCCCCCACCCTGGCAATTAAAAAAGTGGCAAGCTACTCCACAGAACTACAAGGATTAAATTTAGCTTGTTTGGAAACACTGACCTTTGCAGGTGTCCACAGCAAGTACAGATCACTGAAACAGTCACATTTAACTTGCAAACAAGCAGTTCTGACCCATGCAGTTCTCTGTTGTCTTCCAGATTTATTTCACTCCAGCCAGGATAATGGGGTCACATGTAGAGCACAGGCTGTATGTTGCCTACCCCTGACAATTTCTATTTAAGGTGCCAGAAGCTTCTTTGCAATGTTGAGGACAGGGGATGTATAGCATCCCAAGCAGTTTTTTTTTAATTCATCTGTCCTTCAGAAAAACAAAAAATTCTTACCTTTTTTCCACTTTACTTCATTGCAGATGATGATTTCAGATGGTTCGATGATTCAGAAGTTAGTTTTACAAACTGGATGGAGGAGGAAAGCAACACAGAGCTCCTCAACACTTGCGCCACTATGCACACTAGCTCAGGGGGATGGAAGAAGACAAGCTGTGAGCAGCTACCGCTGACTGAAATTCTGTGTGAAGCTACTGGTATGTATGTTACTTTACTGACACCCTGAAAAAGGTTTCTGTCTCACACAATACATGGCTAGATTTTATAAGGAGTTGAGGATATGTCTTGGAAGGAGTTAGTACTATGATAGACACAATGGGTCAGAACCAGGGAAAACATAAAAGGATCCCCTCAGTGGAAGATTCTTTGGTGGAACCTTCCACTGAGTGGCTGGAATTGGGAAGTAATTGGGGAGGAGGAACAATTCTCCCCTTCCCCCTGCAGTTTCCTGAAAATTTGTTGGGGGGTTGGTCTAGATCTCCAAGAAAAGTGCGGTAGGTGGAAATGGAGGCTGCAGATAGAGAGGGAACCAGCGTAGAACGCCTCCCCTGCTTTTCTGCTAGCAGCAGCATCCCAAGCAGCACTCCACTTGGGACACTCCATCACTGGAATGGAAACTCTGGATCCAACTAATTCTTTCTTCTAAATATGCTAAAAGTGAAAGATGCATGTCCTACTTGCAGTTGTTCAGCTAGAGTATGTATTCACATCCATTTTTTATTTATTTAGCGAGCCATCCTACAGTCCATAGGAGTACATCCCAAGACCGTGGGATTTTTTTTGCAGGGGGTGGATTCCATTTGCTGAGGCACCAGGCCTTCCTATGAACTTTCAAGTGGGATCCCTTCCCCTCCCAGCCCCCATGGGAAAGAACTGCAGTATATTCCCTTCATGTCAAAGAGTATGAAGGCTTGCAGGATTGGGCAATCCATAAAAGCACCTACATATTTCAAGCTTTTCGAGAGAAGTTCTTAGAGAGCACATGACTTCCAGCACTGTAGATACCATGAAGACAGGCATGAAAGACTCTTTTGGAAAGCCACTGGCTTTCATCCCAAACAATTTAATTGGATTAATAATTCCAATATGATAAAGGATACAGTGCACACTGTAACACCCCATATGAATGCAGGTTTTATTGGTTTTCAAAGACTTATACAGACAGGTGCTCTGTATTTACTTAATGCAAATCATTAGTGTATACTTCAATGCAAGGGTAGCATCATATCTGTTTTGTGTGTGCATAACTGCTTTTCAAACTAAGGTGAATGGGAAAGTTTCTTGCCTGAAAAGGTGTGTTCTTCAGACACTCAAGAGTACACTATTCAAAATAAGGATTTGTAGAATTTGGTGTATTATCAATTTATAATTCATTGCAGCAAAAGCTAATATGGGATATTATCTGTACTGCTAGAAAGTATACAGAAAAATAAATTGCAAAATACAATTCATTGTCCAGATCATAAACAGGCCAACACAGTCCAAGCTGCATGTTATAATGTGTACCTATTAGTCCTAGAATGTGAATGCAAACCTGAATCCAGCTGCATGATAATCTGAAGAATGTACTCTTCTTTAAAAAATAGTACTCATCAGTGCCTTTTTATTTTCTTTTACATGTATGCTTGTAGTTTTTAATCAAAGGAAATATTTACTGGGTGAGTAGAGTCTCTCTCTCTTCTTTTTTCATGTTGTCCAGTAGTCAAACTGTGATTAGATACTGCTTTTTCCTAACTGAGAAAGGCAGGTTGCTCACCTGTAACTGTCATTCTTCGAGTGGCCATCTGTGCATTCACACACATGAGTGCTGTGCCTGCGCAGTGCCTATGGCGGGAAAGATTCAAAGCTTAACGGTTTTGGCGGGAACTCCTCATCCCCCCGGTATAAAAGAGCAGAGTGCCGGCCATTTCCTCAGTCTACTGAAGACCGATTGTTTGCCCCCTCGTGGGAGCAAGAGATATTGCAGGGAACTGCTGAACCGGAGAGAAAAAATTACCAATGAAACCGTTATCAAAGAGAAATGGTACCATATAAGCCCATTCACCGACACCGAGTAGGGCCGGCGGGTGCGTTGTGTGAATGCACAGATGGCCACTCGAAGAACGACAGTTACAGGTGAGCAACCTGCCTTTCTTTGTCGTGGCCTCTGTGCATCACACATATGGGTGATTAGCAAGCTTACTAGACCTGGAGGCAGGCGGTGTCATCATTGAAGAACAGAAGAAAGGATTGTCCAGCCAAAGGAGCAATTGTGTCTGGCATGCACATCAAGACAGTAATGCCTGGCAAAGGTGCAAGGAATCGTCCAAGTGGCAGCCTTGCAAATGTCCTGGATCAGAATGCCAGCGGCAAAGGCAGAGGAAGCAGCTTCCACCCTCATAAAATGCCCTCTGGGCATGACAGGTATGTCAAGCTTGGCGAGCTGACACGCTAGCTCGATGGTCTGTACAATCCACTTTGAAAGTCTCTGTGAACCAACAGGGGAGCCCTTATCATAGTCTGAGTATTTAACAAAGAGGCGGTTAGATTTACGGAAGGACTCCGTGCGAGACCTGTAAAAGGCAAGGCAGCAACGAATGTCGAGAGAATGTAATGACCGTTCTATTTGTGTAGCAGGCGTAGGAAAAAAGGCTGGTAAGACGATGTCCTGGTTAATGTGAAAAGGAGACAGAACCTTGGGTAAGAATGTCGGATCAGTACAGAGAATGACTTTCTCCTTATGGAAGTTAAGGTAAGGAGGATCTATCTAAAGTGCACAGAGTTCACTAGCCCTTCGGTCAGACGTGACTGCAACGAGAAAGGCAGTCTTCCAAGATAGGAGGCGTAAGTCAGTAGTTGCCAGGGGCTCGAAAGGAGTACAGGTGAGTGCCTGAAGAACAACCGAGAGGCTCCAAGTAGGGATAGCTGGGCGAAGTGGTGGTTGGAGGTTCTGTAAACCCTTGAGGAATCGACGTATGAGGGTATGAGAAAAAACCGAAGAACCCCGCACCTGTCCGCAGTAGTGGGAAATTGCAGCTATATAAACTTTAATAGACAATGGCTGAAGTCCCGATTGATGGAATGATAAGAGAAATTGAAGGATATTTTCAACAGAGGCTGAAGAAGTGGTAAAACTGTTGCATTCAGCAAAGGATGTGAAGCTCTTCCATTTAGCCACATAAGATCGGTGAGTTGCAGGTCTTAGGGCAGACTGGAGAATGAATTGAGTATCGGGATGGAGAGCACTTGGATTCGATGAGAAGTCTATCGGTATCGGGGAAGAAGAGGCTGTCTCGGGACGGTGTTGGACAAGTGTAGGAGTCCCCAAATCCGCTGGTACCAAAGGGACCCCATGGTTCATCGAATGTGCCAGGCTGTCAGGCTGAGTGAGGGAAGATCTGGGTGACGAACAGCTCTGTACTGTTGAGTTATTAGATGAAGTATGAGAGGCAGGCGGAGAAAGGTGCTGCCAGATAGACGGAGAAGAGTAGGGAACCACGGTTGACAGGGCCACCAGGGGGTGATCAGGATCCCCGTGGCACCATCATAGACAATCTTGGCTAGGACCCTCATTATGAGTGGGATTGGGGGAAACGCATAAAAGAACATGTTGGACCAAGGGATCATGAGTACATCCCCTGTCGATCCCGGACTGATGCCGGCATGAAAGCAGAACATCTTGCACACCTTGTTCGTGTGAGTGGCAAACAGGTCTATGTGCAGAGAACCCCAAGTCCGGAAGAGGCGATGGCAGGTCAGACAATCCAGTTCCCATTCGTGGGTCGACATCTGCCCATTGAAGGCGTCGGCCTCCTCGTTGTCGGTACCAGCCAGGTGAACAGCGAGGAGGGTGATCTCCCTGGAGATGCACCAGTCCCACAGCTGCATTGCCAGGCGGGCCACGGGGGCCGACTTTGTCCCACCTTGTTTGTTTATATAGAATACAGCGACAATGTTGTCGGAGGCAATTTGCACAACGTGCTGCCGGAAAGTGTCCTCGAATGATCAAAGGGCTTTGAAGACCACCAGGAGTTTGAGGTAATTGATGTGTCTGGTGGTCTCCTGATGGTCCCAGGTGCCCTGTGTACGGAGACTGGCACATAGGGCTCCCCACCCGGTAAGGGAGGCATTGGTAAACAAAGTCAAGGTCAGGTGAGGCAGACGAAATGGGTCGCCTCCGGACAAATTGTGCCGCATAGAGACTGGAGGACGGAGGTTGGAAGGCGGAGGAGACAGTGAGGGGTTGAGTCTCGTTGGGGTTGAAACATTCAGTTGAACCACAACTGGAGTGGTCTCATCCGTTGTTTGGTGTGGGAAACTGTGGAGACTGTAGAGGCCATGTGACCGAGAAGTTTCTGCACTGAGAGTACTGGAACAGCTCTGTCCATGTGGATTCGACAGATCGATGAGCACAGATTGTCTTGTCGACTTTGTGGAAGAAAGGCTCTCATCAGCGTGGAATCGAGACGAGCTCCAATGAAGTCGATGATCTGTGAAGGAATAAGGCACGATTTCTCATGATTAATGCATAGACCCAAATTGTCCAAGAGGATACAAATAGTCTGAAATGATGGCCGAAGACCTTCCTTAGATGGGGAGAAGATCAGCCAGTCATCCAGGTAGGGGTACACTTGAATGCCTTGGAGCCGAAGATGCGCACACACCGGAGCCATACATTTCGTAAAAACCCGGGGGGCAGTAGCCAGTCCAAACGGAAGGACGTTGAACTCAGAACCGACAGTGAATCAGAGAAGACGCCTGTGGGACAGGTGAATGGTAATGTGAAAATAGGCATCTTTCAAATCCAGAGAAGCGAACCAATCCTCTCTCCTAAGCAACGGAAGGATATTTTGAAGGGTGGTCAGACTGTTCGCCCTTGACAATGTGGTAGAACTTGTCGGTATTGGGATTGAAGCGGTGCTGGGCCTCGATCTCAAGTGACCTTGTAAGCCTCACCATCAGTTCTCCAAAGGGTTCCTCCAGTGAGCTGGGACCCTGTGTAGAGATCACCGCGTCTGGTGAAGTAGGCGCCACTTCGGAGTCCTCCGAGTCCAAATCATAGTGAGGCGGGAGGCTAGAAGAAGAGTCGATAGGCAAAGAGGGACGCCTGGACTGAGCCGCCCTCAAAATCAAAGGGGCGTCTCTCGGTACCGGAGAGAGGGTACGATCACACACCGGTGGGTAGTAACCGTAGGGTGGATAATCATCCCATGTCTCACGATGAGACGGCCTATGGGGTGGTTGCACCCATTCTTCCGAGGGGTGCATGGAGGCGCGTTGCTGATATCACACCTGCTGAGGAGCAGCCCTCGGGGAAGGCTTGAGTGATGGTTGGGGGGTAGGTGAACGAGCCATTGGAGGAGAGTCCCGAATCTTTTCGTCGGAGATTGATCCCAGCAAGGGAATGTCCCGTTGCTCAGGGGAAGACTGGACAGAAGGTGCAACCCATCTTGGAGACCCAGGCAGTGTCTGGTCGGTGTCGGTACTGAAGCAGCCATTGGGATCGATGGGGCAGACGAACCCAAGTCACGGTACCTGGAATGGTCGAGTTTTTTAGGCTTGCGGGCCGACTTATCCGTCTTAGGCTTCTTACGGCCTGAGGACTTGTCCAATCCACTATGCTTCCTCTTCTCCTTCTGTGGAGATGCAGAGGAGTTTTGACCCTCTGGCAAAGGGGCACCATCAGCCGATGGGCGGGGCAGAAGCATGGTGGAAGAGGAGGACGGAGGGGCAGATTTGCCTGCCAGTTGGTCTGATTGAAGCAGGGCTTGGTCCCACAAAAGTTTGCGTAGGCGATTCTCCCGATTTTTCCTCGCCTGCTTAAAAGCCTGACAATGGCCACATTTATCGGTCCTGTGCCCTTCTCCAAGACAGAGAAGGCACAGATCGTGCAGATCAGTAGGTGACATTTTGGACCCGCACTGAGAGCACTTGCGAAAAGCCACACACTGCACCATCAAGGAAGAAAGAGAAGATAGCAAAGTAAAGAGAAAAGAGGAACAATATTGTTTTGTTTTTTGTTCTTTTTTTAACAGAGAAAAGGGGGAAATTGAGAAGAAACTTCTAACAGGGAGGGAAAAACTTGGAATCGTAACGTTTAAGAGAGATAATAGCAACTGGATAAACATGTACAAACTGTGAGACAAAAGGCTCGAGGCACAGCAAACAGTGGTCACAAGAAGACTGAGGAAATGGGGGGCACTCTGCTCTTTTATACCGTGGGGGGGATGCAGAGTTCCCGCCAAAACCGTTAAGCTTTGAATCTTTCCAGCCATAGGCACTGCGCAGGTGCAGCACCCATATGTGTGAAGCACAGAGGCCATGATGAAGAACAGCTGTTCTAACTGAAACTGAAAACTGCAGCATCCACACTTAGAATGGTTTGCCTCCAGATGCAGCCATATCCAAAGTAGACTCAGTGAAGTCAATATGAATTAATTTGGTGAGGTACTTAGTACCAATGATTTCAATGGCACTACTCTAGGTTTGACTAAATCTCGATAGGATCCCATGTTCTCTGTTTAGATATGCAAGTGGTATGTTAACAGTCTCTGCTTAGAGCCAGTGTGGTGTAGTGGTTAAGAGACTGAGTAATCTGGGTTCCAGCCCCCACACAGCCATGGAGCCAACTGGATGACTTTGGGCCAGTCACAGCCTCTCAGGCCAACCTATTTCACAGGGTTGCTGTCGTAAGAAACAAAGTGGGATATAAATCTCATAAATAAATAATTTAATTTCCATACCACCCAACAGCCAAAGCTCTATTTGTTGTGCTTTGTGTGTATCAAAGATTCTGTGCTTTCAGGTCCAATCAACTTTGTTGCTACAAGATAGTGGTAAATATAGTACAGCATTTTCCTAGCATTTTCTATTGTCAGCTTTTTTGCTGACCCAGCTACCACCCTGATTTGGTATTGGTTCTCTGCTGCTTTATACAAAACAAGTTTTTGGCTAGCATGTATTGGACCTGGTAATGCATAAGTCAAAATATGATGAAACAGAAGTAATCATGTTTGGCTCATGAATAACCTGTCATAACATTTGCAGACCTTACAGTTCTCCATCCCCCTCAACTTCCCACATTGTGTGAGATGAAACAGTTTAAGAATGTTCAGCTGTTTATGAACATTGATACAGTACTGCATGCTGGTCTTCTGTAGCAGGCTTTAGAACTGAAATATTATAGAAAAGGTCATAAAGTAAGTTGCCTAAGTAAAGATCCAATAACTGCTAACATTAGAAGTGCTAAATTAGTGCAACAGCAGATGGACATCTGTATCGATATGGACTATGTGTTTTTCATGGATTCATGGTGTTATTTCAGGTGAAACAGCATGGACAACTGCCTTAGTTATAACTTCGACAGTAATTGTTTCAGTAGCTGCAGCAATTCTCTGGTTTCTTTACCAAAGGAGAGTTTCTTCTGGAGCAAGAGATACAATACACAGGTCTACCAATCAAAGTCCATATAATGATGAAACAATGCTTATAGAGGAGGGAAATGAATATACTGCCTAGATTTTATTTATAAATGTATAATTATCTTGAGAGTAATAATGGTAATTATTAATTACTCTAATAAATAATAGAGTAATAAACCATGACACTGCTATTCCACATGAAACTGTTAATTAGAAATCTTAAATTGTTGATGTAATTGCTCTTACCGATATATGATTTTCTCTCTGTGCAGATATCGTACTTTTTCACAAATTGCACTTCTATCATGCAAACGTTCTCAAATACTCATCGGGGAAGGTGTAGTTTTTAGTTAAAAAAAAAAAAAAAGGAGATATGTGCTAGCCAAAATCAAATACTCAGCTGCTTAATCTCTCCAGCTGAATTGTGGAACTTTTGACGGCACAATCCTATGTGGCTGCCTATAGCACTTCAGTCACAAACTTACGGGCATCTAATAAGTGTGAGAGGAGAGCAGAAGCTAAGATTGCCTCTATGCTTCCCCTCATCTTCAAAAACATGGCCATCTAAATGTTTGTCCCTTTCTTGTGAGGAGCAGCAGCAGAAGCACTCCCTGGATTCATCCAGCAAAGGTGGCGCTTCACTCTTCTCCCTGGAAGAGAGCCCCTGGAATGTGCTCCCAGCATATGCCTCTCTTGCATGTGCAAGACTGTAGCTGACACAGGATGAACCATGCAGGCTGCAAGGGTGGCAAAAGACTGTGCTGACATCCAAAAACAAAGTCCTTGCTGTGTCCTTGGAAGGCTTTTCCCAAAGTGCAGTAGGGACTCTGCCTTTTCCTATGGCTGGGCAGACAGGTCCTAAGGGACTTTAATTTCAGCTAGAGAATGGTCATTGTTTACAAATCACCCTAAATGAGAAGGCAACTATGTACAGAAATCCTTAGTGATCCACCCTGGCTGGAGAAAGCCTTCTGCATCTATGTATTTCTGCCTTAAAAGCCACTGTACTGAATGGTTTTTAAAGTCAGTTAACATATCACCTAAATTGGCCCAGAGTTTGACAAACTATAAAAGCACAAACTGGCAACCACCATTATAAGTCACACTAGAAGTTCAGTTGTTCAGCTGGAACTATCTGCTTCAAACCTTTGGTTTTTCTATCAGTTCCATCATAATCCTGATGCCAAGTTCAAGGCAGTCACATGCCCTCCTAAGAAGCTGCACGTGTTTCATTAATTTCAATGACGGCCGTGCAAAACACTAAAACCTATGTGTTGTACCTTCCTACTGAAGGCGGACATATTTTGTATAAATGAAGGCCAACTAGTTTTGTATTAACATGGATATGGAAGAAAGCCAAGAACCATCTTCATACAAATTCACTTAACATATTTTTATATTCCATTATTAAATAAAATGTTTGTCTAATATGTAAGCATTGTTTATGTTGAGATTATACAGAAAGCAGAGCACGATGTTTTGTAAAACATAACAGGAAAGGAGTCTTCTTAGAATTGTGTACATAAAGCAATTCACTGTTTACAATAAAATACTGTGGCAAAGTGTTAGAGGAATATGTTTCCTTCATATTGCAATGGTAATTCCTAAAATGGATGAGCAGGTGAAATAACTGGTTAATGGGCTATTTATTACATATTAAATTGCAGCCTCTAACTGTAGGCCCATTATAAGCTGTCTTGTACCCGAAGAGAGCAGAATTTGTACCACCGCAACCTCTGTTTCCTGTTGCTTTCCCTTCTTCCCACCACTGTGCATCCCACTAACTTCACTACTTCACTGAAGTTCTCACTAGATCTTCACAGAGCCTTGTGAAATGGCCAAACATTTCATGAGGTTTCAGTTCAGAGGCTCACAATAAGAGGGCTACAACTGCAGAAAATAGCACAGTGGGAGAGTTGCTGGTAGGGCTCTTCAGAGCACTTGCTTTTAATGCACCAGTGGACTTCCTTGGCTGAGGGCCTGGCAAGAGAAGTGGCACAATTTGCCATTCCTCCAGTTTTGCCACCTCATGCAGATACCTCACCCTGTTTCATGGGTTGGCTGGCTCTCAGCAATTCTGTTTGCTCCTGTGCAGAATTACACTGTAATAACGTATTGTTTGACTGCACCAGAAAAACTGGTATTTGTTAAACTGTTATTTTCCAAGTCTCAATATTTCAAGTTGAAATTCACTGTAAAAAAATTACACAAAATTAAGTCCTGTGCTCCTTCATGGATCACTGCCTTGTCGTGGCGAAGGGGCTTGCGTGGCTCAATGAAGCTATGAGCTATGCCGTGCAGGGCCACCCAAGACAGACAAGTCACAGCAGAGAGCTCTGACAAAACGTGATCCACTGGAGAAGGAAATGGCAACCCACTCCAGTATCTTTGCCATGAAAACCCCATGGACAGTACCAAAAGGCAAAAAGATATGACACCAGAAGATGAGCCCCTCAAGTCGAAAGGTGTCCAATATGCTACTGGGGAAGAGCGGAGGGCTAGTACTAGTAGCACCAGCAAGAATGAAGCGACTGGGTCAAAGCCGAAAGGACACTCAATTGCCAATGTATCTGGTGGTGAAAGGAGAGTCCGATGCTGCAAAGATCTATACTCCATAGGCACCTAAAATGTAAGGTTCATGAATCAAAGCAAGCTGGATGTGGTCAAACAGGAGATGACAAGACTGAACATTGACATCTTAGGAATCAGTGAACTAAAATGGACAGTATTGGGTGAATTTAATTCAGATGACCATCAGGTATACTACTGTGGGCAAGAATCCCTCAGAAGAAATGGAGTAGCCTTCATAGTCAATAAAAGAGTAGGAAAGGCAGTACTGGGATATAATATCCAAAATGACAGCATCATCTCAGTTCGAATCCAAGGCAAACCATTCGACATCACAATAGTCCAAGTCTATGCCCCAACCACTGGTGCTGAAGAGGCTGAAGTTGACCGGTTCTATGAAGGCCTACAACACCTTCTAGAATTAACACCAAAAATGATGTCCGTATCATCATGGGGGATTGGAATGCTAAAGTAGGAAGCCAAAAGATAACTGGAATAACAGGCAAGTTTGGCCTTGGAGTACAAAATGAAGCAGGGCACAGGCTGGTAGAATTTTGTCAAGAGAATACAATGGTCATAGCAAACACTCTTTTCCAACAACCCAAGAGACGACTCTACACATGAACATCACCAGGCGGTCAACACAGAAATCAGACTGACTATGTGCTCTGCAGCCAAAGATGGAGAAGCTCTGTACAGTCAGTAAAAACTAGACCAGGAGCTGACTGTGGCTCAGATCATGAGCTGCTCGTTGCAAAATTTAGGCTTAAATTGAAGAAAGTAGGGAAAAGCACTAGGCCACTCAGGTATGACCTAAATCATATCCCTGATGAACATACAGTAGAGGTGACAAATAGATTTAAGGAATTAGATCTGATAGACAGAGTGCCTGAAGAACTATGGATGGAGGTTCACAACATTGTACAAGAGGTAGCAACTAAAACCTTCCCAAAGAAAAAGAAATATAAGAAAGCAAAATGGCTGTCCGAGGAAGCTTTACAAATAGCTGAGGAAAGAAGGGAAGAGAAAGGCAAGGGAGAAAGAGAAAGATACACCCACTTGAATGCAGAATTCCAGAGAATAGCTAGAAGAGGTAAGAATGCCTTCTTAAATGAACAGTGCAAAGAAATACAAGAAAACAATAGAACAGGGAGGACCAGAGATCTCTTCAAGAAAATTGGAGATACGAAGGGAACGTTTCATGCAAAGATGGGCATGATAAAGGACCAAAATGGCAGGGCCATAACAGAGGCAGAAGAGATTAAGAAGAGGTGGCAAGATTACACAGAAGAACTATACAAGAAAGAGCTTAACATCCCTGATAACCACGATGGGGTGGTCACTGACCTCAAGCCAGACATCCTGGAATGTGAAGTCAAATGGGCCTTAGAAAGTCTGAGCAACAACAAAGCTAGTGGAGGTGACAGTATTCCAGCTGACCTATTCAAAATCTTAAAAGACGATGCAGTAAAAGTGCTACACTCAATATGCCAGCAAATTTGGAAAACTCAACAGTGGCCACAGGATTGGAAAAGGTCAGTTTACATTCCGATCCCGAAGAAGGGCAATGCCAAAGAACGTTCAAACTACCGCACCATTGCACTCATTTCACATGCTAGCAAAGTGATGCTCAAAATCCTACAAGCTAGGCTCCAGCAGTATGTGGACCAAGAACAACCAGAAGTACAGGCAGGATTTCGAAGAGGGAGAGGAACTAGAGGTCAAATTGCCAACATACGCTGGATCATGGAGAAAGCTAGGGAGTTCCAGAAAAACATCTACTTCTGCTTCATTGACTATGCTAAAGCCTATGATTGTGTGGATCACAACAAATTGTGGCAAGTTCTTAAAGAGATGGGAGTACCAGACCATCTTATTTTTGTCTTGAAAAACCTATACGCGGGTCAAGAAGCAACAGTGAGAACTGGACACGGAACCACTGATTGGTTTAAAATTGAGAAAGGAGTTCCGCAAGGCTGTATACTGTCGCCCTGCTTATTTAAC
This sequence comes from Varanus komodoensis, assembly GCF_004798865.1. Taxonomy (NCBI): domain Eukaryota; kingdom Metazoa; phylum Chordata; class Lepidosauria; order Squamata; family Varanidae; genus Varanus; species Varanus komodoensis. The sequence continues at coordinate 112,142 of NW_025335520.1, forward strand.
TTATATCCAGAGCACATCATGAGAAAGGTGGGACTAGATGGAATCACCAGTTGGAATTAAGATTGCTGGGAGAAATATCAACAACCTCAGATATGCAGATGATACCACTCTAATGGCAGAAAGTGAAGAGGAACTAGAGAGCCTCTTGATGTGGGTGAAGGAAGAGAGTGCAAAAGTTGGCTTGAAACTCAACGTTAAGAAAACTAAGATCATGGCATCTGGTCTATTTGCCACTTCCTGGCAAATAGATGGAGAAGAAATGGAGGTAGTGACAGATTTTATTTTCCAGGGCTTCAAGATCACCGCAGACGGGGACTGTAGCCAAGAAATTAAAAGATGCTTGCTCCTGGGGAGGAAAGCTATGGCAAATCTAAACAGCATACTAAAAGCAGAGACATCACCCTGCCAACAAAAGTGCGTATAGTCAAGGCCATGGTTTTCCCAATTGCAATATATGGCTGTGAAAGCTGGACCATAAGGAAGGCTGAGCGCCAAATAATTGAGGCCGTTGAATTGTGGTGCTGGACAAGGCTCCTGCGAGTCCCTTGGACCGCAAGGCGATCAAACCAGTCAGTCCTAGAGGAGATCAACCCTGACTGCTCTTTAGAAGGCCAGATACTGAAGATGAAACTCAAATACTTTAGCCACCTAATGAGAAGGAGTGGAGAAGAGCCTAATGCTGGGAACAATAGATGGCAAAAGAAGAAGGGGATGGCAGAGGATGAGGTGGCTGGATGGAGTCACTGAAGCAGTTGGTGTGAGCTTAAGTGGACTCCAGGGGATGGTGGACAGGAAGGCCTGGAGGAATGTTGTCCATGGGGTCGCGATGGGTCAGTTGGACACGACTTCACGACTAACAACAACAAAGTCCTGTGCTAAGTTTTAATAATTTGCTTTTTAAAAAATCTGAATTGTTTGTGGCTTCTATTTGCACAGCACAGCTTTTCCTCTGCTCCCTGCAGCTTTTTATGATGCTGTAGAGATTTACTCCAGGCTCAGTGGATAGTTACTAGGACAACTTATGTTTATGAAATACTAGCATGGATTGGAGATAGTGGGTGTTTCCAGTGAAACTCAGTTCCTATTCTCCTGCAGAAAAGGTTTAAAAGGTAGTGCTAGGAGACAACTGCTCCTTTCCCATGAGATCTCTGACAGAGTTCTCTCTCAACCTCTATGCTTTCACATCTTTATGGATGCACTAAGGTCAAACAATCTAGCAAACTGGAGTGTAGTCTTATGAAAACAATACCAGCCTCTCTTCTTCCCTCCGTGAAAAGCTACCCCAAATGTTTATCCAACACTGTAGTGGGAAGAAGGACTCTAACTCAAGGTTAACATAAATTGGCTTTTGGTGGCTTTTTGACAACTAAAAGACTAATATTGCAACAACACTGGAAGGATAAATGACTCCCTGTCATTTATGGGTGGAAGATTTCATGAAATTTTCTATTCTAGGTGTAATCTAGATATTTGGAGGGCCTTTGTCAGAATATAAGTATTATTATTTTAATTATTATAATATATTCTGCTATATACTAATATAAAGGGAATATATGTAATAATTTTTAAATACTATTCAAATATGTTCTTCCCTTTCCCCTCTTTACTTTTTTCCTATGGTGCAGTTTGTTTTTGTCTTGCACTGTAAAAAATAAATAATAAAAAAGAATGACTTTTGATGAGGGATTCCATAATTTACTTTAGCTGGAATGGCACACCAACAGTTACCTGAAACTGCACTGCTGCTTCAGGATCCCAAGCTGCTCTGTGGGAGTGTTTAAATTCATTTAAAGTATTCAGTCGTAAGGAATTTTAGGGCAGCATAGTTGTGCCTTATATGACTACAACTCAGGAGTAAGAATACCATGTGCCATATAACCCAAAAGGTAAAATGCTGCCAGTAAGGAATGGTATTCAAGGATCTTCTGTGCTTTAAGATGAGCATCAGCACTGAAATGACCACCCTCTATTACTGCTCCACCCCAAGAGATTTCTAATTAGCACCAAATTACTCAACTGAGAAAAAGTCCCAAAAAGACAAGGACCACTGCAGCAGAATTTTATAAGTTTAAACATGCTGTATTCTACCATGTTTAGGATTCAGTAGATTTTTAAAGAAGCAGACAAATGAAATGCATTGTAATTTTTATTTAACAAGTGACAACACTAGAAAACACATTGATAACCAGTGCTTCAGCAATGAATGTGGGTTCTAAAAAAGGTTCATTAAGATAAATAACTTGGTTAAGATTCTAAACCATAAGTTTTATTCCTTCCAGGAATGCTGAAATGCCAGTGTTTACAGCTGTAAATCCATATTGGAAATTCTACATAATATTATCAAATATAATCCGCAATTTATAAAAGCCGTCATTAACACTTATTAGTAGCCCCTTGCAAGTTTATTGCTTTGAGTTAAACATTCCTCAAGAAAAAAACTTAGAAACTTAACACTAATTTTGACAGAACCCATTCATACCCTCATTCAATCTAGGTTGTTAACACTGGAAGCAAAGTGATGAGTCTTCCCAGAGGTGTTTTTAAATGGAAAGCTAACACAGAACAATCCCCATGACTTGAACTTGCAAATACACTTAATATTACCACATAGTGCCAGTAGAAGATCAAAACTTGAGAAATGTTTCCCAGAACTTTTAACTGATTACTGTAAGAAGTTTATACAAAAGGAAATCTTCCTTACACATAAAAATCTGGTATTTAGAAGGCATACATGTCATAATCTCAAAGGAGAAACAACACACTCTTGCAGATTGAAGGTTCAGGTCTCTGGATACCAGCATGCAACAGCAGGTTCTGAACTGAGCAATCTAATAGTAATCACTGTATTTTACTAAATAAAAATAATAATGATGGTACTTGTGTCAGCTGAGCATCCAGTCCCTCTGTTCGCATTTATGCAGCATCAAGTGTTCTGCTGAGATCTCCATCTTCAGAATCATCATCATCTGAAGCTGCTGGAAGTATAGGACATAATCAAAATTCTTTCTAAAAACCTATGGTATGGGAAATTTATCACTTGCGTATGGCATATGCATTATTTAATATGGGGTATGTAATTTTCGAATTGGGATTGTTACTAAACTGAAAGCCACAGTCTTGTTTCACCACACATATCAATCTTATTTTTCAGGGTGGATAAAAACCAATGATTAAAAAAAAATCTCAAACAGATTTTTAACATTTAAATTGGATTGTTTAAATAATATGCTAAAGATGGTTTTCTATCTTTAAGATAAGATACATTAAGTCCAAAAGTTATTCATCATGAAATAAGGATTAATTTTTTTAATTATGAAGCATGAGGCTGCATATTCATGCAATGTTTAAATTTTTTGGTAAATGAATTCCATTAATCCATTCACAATGTCATGCACTTCCAGAAGTTTTTGTAAGATTATTGGGCAACTTTTCTATCTAGAAGATATAATCACAGATGCTTGGTTTTACAGTTCTCAAAACTGTGAGTTTGCATCGGCAGAGATCACACGTGTCTTCTTCACAGCAAAAATGTTATAAAATAAACATACAGAGTTGAGAAAAAGACCTTAATCCCATTGTTCCTTTGCAAATTTATGTACACAGTATCAACCCTTCACGTCTTAAGTGCTAATTTTCAAACAAATCAATGAATAGAAGAAGATTGTTGGGAATGGAATAGATCTGCACAAGAAGCTAAGTGTGAGGAAGGATGGGCAAGCTGTAAAAATGTAAGTGAAACCTTTTGAGCAGAATACTGTGCAAGTCTTTGAATCTTTTTGTGTCTAGCCTAAGGTTTATCTTATTATTCTTTCCCTGGAAAGGAAAACCTATAATGGCAGCAGGCCTTAAGAGATATTCCTAGTTTGGGAATATTTTAATGAATATGGGATATTCATACCTATGAGTAAGGCAGGCATGCATGCAAAATGAAAACACCTTGCAATGCTTTCATAATTATCTATCTATGGTGTGGTTCTAATAGTATAACCAAATCAGTATTTATATAATGGTAAAACTAATCTGAAAATTTGTTATTCTAAAAATGAAACTTTCATCTGATTGTAAATATTAAGATTTTACCACCAAGAATGAGTCTTTATGTAAAAAACCATGATTTAAATCTATTTGATTTAAATATCCCACCCCCGTTATCACTAGAATTAAAAATGGAAAGACACACACATATACTATATGTACTTATGTTAAAATAAAATCAGCTTTTAATATGCACATGGATATAGAGTGAAAAGCAACAGAAGTTTTTTAGTCACATGGACAGGGTTATATGCTTTCATTTTTTGACTGTATAGTGCAGAGGTGACCAGTGACTGTTCCTGAATTCTACTTTGTACTTTACAGCTCAGAAATGGCAAAAGGCCAAACTGTTATCTGTGCAATAAAAGAAATTCTGCATCATGTGTGATTTTACTTTGGTTTTATGTTCAACTGCATGTTTATGGATGGCACTATAGAAATATTACTAACAACATCAAAAGGCTTCTTTAGCACTAGCATAGGGACAGTTTCTAAGAAAAGCCATTAAATACATAATTATGATTATTATGGAATCTCCCATATTAAATGACATGGGACATAAAAACTTTTAAAAGTACCATCCATATTCTCCCAATGTGTATCAACAGTCTAGATATTCCCAAAGCTCCTTGAACTGGAAGGCAAAATTCCTAAGTGGAAGAAATTTTATCAATCAAATGTGTTTAATAAACAGGGTTTGAGTTATTACAGTAGTCATCTGTTGGAACAGAGGCCAAGAAGAATAAACAACAGAAAAGCAGAAAGAAGACTGGCAACTACTGAAGACAGATTTAGACAGGATATATTATTGTTCCATGGGGGATGGAATGGTACCTGGATCCTGGTCATACCCCCTACAAATGTAAGTCCTTCCCCACAATTATTGGGAAAGTTCTGCTTTATGGGCCAGCTCACAAATTCCTTGCTCCTGCTGTGTCCAGCTTGGCCAAGATCAATATCAGCTGGTATCAAGGAATGTTGGGATGCCTATTCATTGGGAACAAAAAAAGTGGGGTGGGCATATATACTTGCAGTCAGGTCTCTGGGAACAAGATGTAACATAACTATATATGCTCCCTGTTCCTAATTTCCCACTTACCATTCCTCTAACAAAAAGCACAATAGCCAGTAGTGCCAAGCAACTGTAGATACACGCTCAAGGATCCCAAGAGATAAGTGCCTGAGACTGATTTGTGTAATGTATCATCCTAGAAGCATAAAATACAGCTTGTCCTTACAGACTAATACAGCCAGGATCCAAAAAATATATGGGGGAAAGCTTAATAGCTAATAGCAAACATATATTATACAGCAGTGGGATATCTTTAAATGGAACAATCTCAAAAGGATACTTCTTTTGTTGAAAGCATATACTTCCAGAAAAACAAGTATGCTCCTCCTAGGCAGTCAACTAATTACATTTCTTATTTCCACTTGAAAGCCATTTGCAAAATCTAGTAAACAAAGACATTCACCTGCTTGTCTTGGCTACACTGATATGGTTTATGGGCCAAAATCTAGCCCAAATTAAACACTTTACAATCCAGTGATTTCAACTAAGTATGTGCTTAATATAGAGTTTTTCATACTCTAACTGGATTATGTCACCTATTCTTTTGCCCTTTAAATTCCTCTAACATGTAGCAAGAGAATGCAAAGTGTAGCCTGAATGCTTCAAAGCACTTTGCCTGAGGTATTTTGTTTGAAAGGTATTTCTGAAGTCCTCCTTTCACCTTTACAAGATGCTAAAATTTGACATAAACCTCATTCTTTCATTTTTATTTGGTGTTCCAGTCACAAATACATGAACATTACAGGTAGTCTCAAACACTTGAATACTTAGTGCTATACATTTCAAAACAGATGAGTTTATTCCTTGGTTCTTTTAACTTTGAAGTAAAACTAAGCAAGGGAAAGCCACCTACTTTCAATATCATCCATGTGTGCCTGAAGAGTTCTTGCAAGATTAATAAACTAGAAGCAATACAGAAAGAAGGCAGTTTTAAATGTTGTAGATCACCAAGGATTTTAAACCTCTATAAATGCCATTGTTGCCCTTCAGAAATTTAAGACATTCCTCATTTTTCATCTACATGTGAGCAGTCCAATTGTCTCCAGGAACTGTCTCCATATATAGAAAAAATATGTGAGCTGAAGGGATCAGAACTATAGTCAGCATCTCTTAGTAAGTGCATAAGTTAGAAAAAAGCCTGTTGCCATCATGGAATGGCTGCTGTCCAACTGTGATCCAGCAGGTTTCACTTCTCTATTAAAGTGCCTGGGAGTGTACAGCTGAGTGTACAGCTAGGTATTACTTGCATGCAGGAGAACGGTACTGTATGAACTCTAAATACACGGAATAAAGGTCCATTTGGAAATTTCAGACAGGTTATCATATAAGAAAGATGAGCATGTACAGTTCACTGAAATACTTATGCATATTTTCAAACCCTGAACTAGAACTATTCAAATTTTTTGAATTTGGGTTGCTTGAATATGAAGGACACCCTTTGAACTTGCAAGATTTCAAGAAAAATCTGCTTAGTTGATCTAACAAAATGAAATCTAGTATTAGGAAGAGGAAATGCCTTTAATTAAGTAAAGGGTCATGGAGAAGTGAAAAGGTAGCTTTAATTAACCTGTATCTATTTTGTCATTCCTGATGGAACTAGCCAGACTGAGAACTTTATTATAGTATATAAATATCTAGAAGAATCAAATAACTAAAAGAAAATCCTTTCCCAAACAGGTACTATTCTAGGAATTCTTAATGGTCAGGGTAAGGAAATGTGTCATGTTCAGATTTGTTCAAAGAAAGTATGAAGATATAGAAAATGTTCAGAAGAGGCAACAAAAATAAAGAGTTGGAGCAATTTTCCTGCAATCAGAGGCTGTTTGTGAATATCTAGTTCAGAAAAACAGACAACAATAGGCTACAACAATGCCCACTAGCTTAAGATAGTTTTTTCAGAAAATGAAAATGTATGGAATTTATCCTCTGGTTTAGTTTGTCAGTACTGTAGCTCTCAACATAATCTTGAGAGATCAAGTTACACTCAGGGAGCACCCAATGCCTGTTTTGTGTTGTCTGTCCCAGTATGCTTTAAAATTAATTAGGTGTTACACAGTACTCTGGGAAGTTACCAATCGATCAAATGAACCAGAGGGCCCTACATGCAAGCAGAAGAATTTCTCTGTTCGACCGTGTCACATTGGTTTCTCACACTAGTTGCATTCCCTGAACTACCAGTGGCTCCAGAGGGTAGTCTGTCCTTTACAAGCAGTGTTTGTAAGACAAGAGGGACTGAAGCAGGAATGGGCAGAAAGCCACAGTTGGAAACATGGCCATCTGATCCTGGCTAATGTAAATTTTGAGGAAATATGAAAAGCATGCTTTAACAGGCGTCATAATCAGCCTCTCCCACAGAAGCAGCTCACACCACTTACCCGAACTCGTGTGTTGGCCTCACTTGTAGTTCCCAGCATGTCTGAAAAGCGCTGTTCACACAAGTGTAACAACACTACAAGGTAAAGCCCAGAACTGATAAATTCATAGTCTGCCTAGGAAGAGAGGGCATTATCAAGTCAAACATGTCTGAAATGCACAACTGGTACTACATTTTACTGATTATTTTGTCCCAGTACATATATGCAGGTATGCTCTTCTTTCAGTAATTTCTATTGAAGACTCAGATCTTAACATGGTTGCACTTTAAATAACTGCTCTGACTAGATAGATCTGACTCCCAAGTTTATCTCTCAATAAATTGGCTACCTCTATGCTTAAGTAGCCATCTTGAAAAGATGAAGCTTAAGATCTTTATAACTAGCAGCAAATCTTATGGGCTCCTTTTTGCTAAAGAAAGGTGCCCTAGATAAACATTCAGACCTTAAGCTCCAATGATTTAAACATGGATGGTTTACACTAACTAAGCAGCAAGTATGAAAAAGCAGAAGCAAAGTAAAATACAAGTATACAAACTCATATTGAAAGCTTCATACTACTTAGTATTTATATAGTACTGAATATACAAGATGAAAGTATCCTACTTTTTCTATTAAGATGTACAAGTCTTGCAGCTCAGCCACTACTAATAGCAAGGATCTGAGTGAATACATTACTACTATCACCAGCTAATTGGCCTGTTTTCCCACACCATTTCCCACAAAGGCTCTCAAAACTATCACACTTCCTTTCCACCCTTTTGCTATGCATTTTTTGTAAGTTTGCGCCAGTATTAAGATGACAGGGGCACAATGTAGCAGGGGAGGGAGAATTATTTGTGGTGTCATCAAGAAACAATGGTGATGGATACGGATGCAGCAATACAAAGAATCTTTTCCTACTGACTATGTATTGCCTTACTTACAAATAGAAACACAGCATCAGATCATATGTCCTGTTATAACAACATAGCATAGTTATGACTCATGTTCAAGAGAGTCATAAGATTGTATCCTACAGTCCTCTTCAGAGACAAAAATCCATTGTACTGCCAAAATATAGTTTGTGTCTGCCTGAAAAAATAGTGCCTGCCCTTTAACTCTCAAGACTCCTTACTCAAATAAGACAGCAAGTGGGGTAAGTTTATCAATGTTCATTATGGCTTCCTATTTATATCAGTTTCTATTTCATCTTTTTCCAAGCCTCAAGACAAACAACTGATCACTATGAAACACATATAACCCAGCCTTTATAAACACACACCTGAAGCAAAGGACAGAATGTGTTCTACAAGGTGATTATACAATTAAAATTTGACCTAAACAAATGTTTTCTTCTAGGGAAAAAAGTTGTCCTGAGTCACAGCACTAAACTGACACTTACCAAATTAGCCAAAATATACTAACTTGTTCATTTGCATGTGCTCTATGAAGCTCATGGATATCAAAATTGTCAAGATTGAGATGCAATTTCTCTTTGCACAGCTCACAAGTGGTTACTGCTTCCAAAGAAGAACCTAAGAAAATAGAACAGTTATACTAATAGAACAGAAAATACTCCTGAAAAACTAAGTAGACATCACTCAGGTATGTGAAAGCACAACATGGAACAATGGTTCAGCTAGGTTACCCTTGCATACACAAATGTAAACCTAACTACACAGAATACAGGAACCAGTGACCAAATAGCCTCCAAGGGCGAGCTGCAGGGGACTAGGCATGGCCACACCTTACCTCAGTTGTTCTATAACCAAAGATCCCAATAGATCTTACACCCAGTGCTTGAGCCAGGAGCCAACATTTGTCATACGTACATGGCTTTCCCTATCACCTCACTGTAATCTCCAATTTGTAAGGGAGCCCTTTCCCCTTATTTTATGCAATTCCAATGAGTGGCACAAGCTGCTTCAGGTAAGGTGCAGAGCCCACAGTATAAAATTACTGTACCCCTTCTTATATTGCTACAAGGTATTCTCGTTTCCAAAAAACTTTCTCTCTCTCTCTCAAAAGTAAGGAGTCTCTCTCTACAATAGATAGCTTCTGCTACGCAGTCTCTCCCACTGCTTTCATTAAATGATCCACTCCACCTTCCATTTACAGTAGCTTCTATGAGATTGGAAGTCCTTCTGTTCATTAAAAAACAACTCAGGGTCTAAGCCATTATCTGTTTCCTGTATACTATTCTAAACCACTCCCTTACCTGAATTAATCTTGGACTGTAGCCACTTTTTCATACACTCTTGGTGAACATACTGCAGACTTCCAGTGCATTTACATGGCTCTATTAAGAGGTTAGTAGCAGATGTGGATGACATCTGACAAATTCTACATAAGTCCCCTTCTTCCTCTTCTGAGTCTTCTGAAAGGAGACTAAAATGGGAAAGGGGGATTAATCTGTAGAACTGAAATAAGCATTCCAAATATTTAAATATTAATCATATTATCTAAGACAGTAATCAATATTGCAACGGATAAACAGTTCTCCCAATCCAAGTTGTCAGTGATGCTGCAGGAATGCCACATAGAGAAGAGTCTTATGCTGTCCCCAGAAACATAGGCTGAGATTGCAAATTTCTTTACATGAACATAAAAGAGCCCCACCCTTTCTTCCGTATACAGTATTGTATTCCCTTCCAAAAGCTTACTCCTAGGAATTGGTGGAACTCTAGGAATGGTGGAGACAGCTGCACAGAGAAGAATTGACTTTTTTTCCTCTCACACCCACACGCACGGGCATGCACAACCCAACCTATGTGAATTAACTGCTCAAGGAAAGTTGTATCTTTTCCAAAGGAAAGTTGAAGATTGCATGGTACATGTGGACTTGCATGGTACATGTGGTTTATACTACAAACCAAGGGTGACATGAGCATGGTTTAATGTGGCCAGATTTAGTCAACAAGCCACAACCCTATCATGGGTTGCATCTTCATAATGGTAGCTTCATGTGCCCATGCACACCATGGCTCGTTGTGGGTTAAATAATCCATAGTGAGCCTAGTGTATTGTACAAAACAGATCAATATCTTCTTTCAATTTTATGAAAACTTCATTAAAAATCTATGTGTTACCTTTCTTTAATTTTTTGAAGCCTTTCAGGATCTCTTGAAGGTGGTATTTTAGATTTGTCACTATCTTCTCCTCCAGGTTGATTCCAGCCTGAGGGAATAATATCTACTGTTATCATAACATTGTCAGACAAGTTGTTTCCCAGTGTTGGGGGAACTGCAAACCGGAAAAGAGAACCAGGAAACATTCCTGATATTCCTGAATTTCTTCTACCTTGCACAGAATCTGGCCCCGAGGCAACAGATGTAGCACCATTAGGTACTGCAGGTGTTGATGGCCTAGCAGCAGACCTGGGGGAATCATTTTGTGCTTCAAGAGATGTCTCCCCAACAGATTCTCTTCTCCTAAAAAGATGCAGTGATCTAGCAGGTGTTTCAGAGGTAGAGGTTCTTGCAGTTTCATCTCTTCCTTCTCTCCTTCTTCTGGAAAATAAAGGTGTACACCTGTTCCTCAGAGAAGATGACAACCAAGAACCTGCATTCCTATTTTCTGAATCATGTCGGTAACTTTCAGCTTCCGAATCATTACTAGAATTTTGTGAAACACCTGCCAGGCCCCATCGTCTTCGAAGAAAGCTAAATCCCTGAGAAACATCAGGAGTCTGAGCTTCTGTATCATCAGAATTTGTAGCTGTGTTCATAGCACTAGCTTGGGTATAACCCTGAGCTCTAGGAACAGTTGAATCTTCAGAACCTAGAGGTCTTGGTGTCAAAGAGTCTTGGCTAGACCTTCTTGAAAAAAATGTGGAAGACATACTAGAAGCTAAACGAGACAGTAGTTGCCGAGTTGTACGCCTTCCTTCAGTATCTGCAGGAGGTTCACTTAATGACCTTTGGGATGGCATAACCCTTTCAGAAATGCTTGAGGAACTGGTTCCACTTCTCATGGCACCATGGGAAAACTCTGGCTGTATATTCCTTTGAGTAGACTCTAATTCTCTTGAGACATAGTTAGATCTTGAATTCCAGCTATGGTCTCTAGACAGTAATGATGACTGATGTTCAGAAGGCAACTGGCGGTTCATGGATGTGTTCAGCCTCAAAGAACTCAATGAGTTTTCTTTTGGTCTTGCTCCCTGTGCATATGAAGAAGCAGATCTTTCCTGAAGATCTATCATAAATCACAGAAACCAAAAAGCATAAACTATTAAGATAATAATCCAGCACAGGATATGATTATGAGTTAAACTAAACTAACCTGGATTAACTAGACCCCATAAAAAACTTTTTAAACCAAATTATCCTGAAAACATGGATGGTAATGTTTACTTAATTTTTATTCTGCCCCTCTTCCTAGGAGCTCATGACAGCATGCATGGTTCACCCCTTCTCCTACCCCACGAGCTAGTACTGAGACTCAGCTGCCAACCCAAGGTCCACTGGGTTTTGTGGCATACAGGTGACCAAATCTGGGCCTGTCCAATGTTATTCCGGCACTAACTACTATAACATACCAGCTTGAAAATAAATCTCCATTATAGGCACCATGAACATAAGGTTATCTGTAGATAACTGTTCTGAGAGCTCTTTCACTAAATAGCAGTACATAAAAGCTAGAAATAAATAAATAGTAATACACCACAACCAAAATTGTGGTGTATTACTATTGTGGTGTACACCACAATCAAAACATCACAATTATAGAAGCAGCTGTCCACTTGGCTTCCATAAAAGCCAATCATATCCAATAATATTAATATGACAGAAAGGCATTTTTACTGGAATTATCTTTTTAATAGCCATTCAACTTTGGAAGGTGGATAACCCAATACTAATCATGAATTTTCATTGAACATCAGTTATGAGTTAACCTAATGAATAAATAAAGGAAAATTGTTATTTCTCCCTTGCAACTGTTTTTGTAATTTTTTGTCTAAACACCAACGTGTTGGATCCAGGAAATGGACAAGCAGAATTCTACTTGCACAATGGGTTTTCCTGGCTCCTCTCTCACAAAGTTGCCCCTAAAGATCAAAACTGAGGGGCTGCAGCAGGACAGGGAAATTGAAGGAAATCAGAACTATTAGTTCACACAAGTGCCTTTTTGCTTGCACAAGCCATTTCTGAATCAGTAGTAATATTCAAAGTAACTCTAATTAAAAGTGAAGTTAAATAGCATAGTTGTGTAATGTAAGGTATAGACATAAAACTAATATTCCTTCATTGGAAAATACAATGCTAACCAGACAGATAATTCAAAAGTTCACCAAGTTCTGGTTTCAATTTAGCTAGACTTTAACCTTTGGAAGGTAATTCCACTATTAGTGCCACAGTCATTGGAAAAGTAATTCAAATCCAACAGGACCAATGGCTTTGTTAGCTAGGAAGTAATCATGTTCCAGTCCTACACATCTGGAACGTTCCATGTTGAGGAATGCTGAGTTACTCTATCCATTAATAATCTAGGCCACACAGCCTCTTCCCAGAAAAACCAGTCAATGAACATTGGGTGGAAAAAATTTTTGCACGTCTGAACTGATTCCAAGTCTGTGTTTCTTCTCCAAGTGAGTAAACTTATTTTATTAGTCCAAACTAGTGACAATGGATACTGGTGAAAAGGGATATGACCAGTACATTAAATGCCCACAAATATAAACCAGCTTCAAAATAATTTGTCTTATAAAAAGAAACAATGCAGAACTGTTCCTTTAGAAAATAAAACTGAAGTAGAATCTTGCAACCACTGCACAACCTAGTTACATGTATGAACCAAGAGCAATGGCTTCAACTAAACAAAGGCCAGATGACTGGCTGTGAACACTACAAATGGAACCAACCAATGTGCCTGAAATTCTCAGGTTTCCAATACATACATGATGAAGATGGGAAATCACCATTCCTGTGACTACAATCCACAAGACTAACAGATGGATCTGTTCTTTCTAGCTCTCTCCTCTCTCTCACAAGTTCAGTTCCTAATGATCCAAGTACCATAGATGAAGATCTGGACACATCATTGTACCTCCATGAGGAATCTAAAACATAAGTTAAAGCTGTTATGTCTTCCTGCTTCCTTGCTACAGGCTTTAAACCCTAATGATGCTATGTTCAATGAATGTTCATATTTTTGTTTGGACGACACTTCCCTTTTCTAAATGTCGTTATACTTTATGTACAGTGAGGGAAGCAGATCCGAAGTGACTGAACTGAGCACAGAGGAGGTAGGAGAGGAGCATTATCCAATTTCCCTGGAATACGTTAAGAATGAATCATAATTAAGGCAAGATTTTAATGTATTGCTCTCAATCCTTCCACAACCAGCTAAGCATTTTTAAATTTCTAGCTGCACTAGTTTACTATTACAGTTCTGCACTTGACGGTCAGAGTCATTGTATTCCAGAAATTCTGAACTGGGAATAAAATCTTTACATTGTCACAAAATATCCCTCTTGGAAATTTGTGTGTGTGTGTCTTGAGGACAAAAAAGTCCCTTGTTTGTTCTCTGACCATGAGAGAGACAGGCAACACCAGCAAGCAGTTTTATATTTTAAAAAATTCTTTATTGTAGGTACACACTAACAGTTGAGTGAGCCCATCTCCACTGGGGACCAGCTGCCACAGTCATCATGCATGGCAAATGTATATGTTTAGCTTTTTGCAATGGTTACTTAACAGAAAATATTCTTTTGTACATGCTTATCTTGACCTACACTTCTTTTTAAAACATCTGGTATCAAAACATCTGCCTCTGGGCTAATCTTTACAAATTCTGACCTTCTTGACAGAGATTTATATTTTCAACCTTCTTGTGTCTGACAGAACACTAAGCAACTGACCTTAGTTTGGTTTTCAGGGAAAAATATATTATTCATATACATCTGATAAGTATATGTATGATGCATCTGTCCACAGACAGTTGTATTTGGGTAAGCTCAAGTCTATGAAAGGTCATTTCATAATAAATTGTCAGAATTGTATCCAATGGTGGGAATCTACTAATGGATGTTTTTGATCCAGTAGAGGCTTCTGTCAAAGGATTGTGGAAGGAACTGGTTTTTGCCCATTTCCCCAGAAAACTGTTTTAGGGGCTTAGGAAATCCCTTTGGAACCATGTGGGAGGTGGCACAAGGTGCAAGGAAAATCAAAGAAAATCACCTTCTTCCTCATTCTTTGGATGGAAGAGTCCTTTGACAGTGGAAGGACACTAATGATTATAACTCATTGAATCTTCTTTGGTTCCTTTGCTTGCAGCCTATTGTTTAGGGTATAATACAATACCATACAACTGTTCCTAAGGAGATTCTGGGGTACTTTTGTGCCCTGGACATGTTTTGGTTTATGGGGGGGGGGAATGTTAAAGAGCGAAGGCTGAAATTTTGGGATGGTCTAGCCACGACACTTTGTGTCTAGGAGAACACAGTGTCCTAGAAGGACTAATTGGTGCGACTGCTTATGTGCAAATTAAACTACAAAATGTGATCTGGGGGATACGTGTGATCCTCTGCTTATGCAATGAGGGTTACCAAGCTTTGGTATAAGCAAGATGAAGATAATACACTGTTTATAGCTTCAGCACATTACATACCTGAGACTGTGTTTAAGCCATTACTTCTCACACTAGAGGTAGATGTATAAGAAAGTTTGGGTCTTTTAGAATCAGTATCCTGTTGCTGGTTATGAAGCCTTGAAGAATATGCTCCCTGAGTTCTTTCAGATTCACCAAGCCAAGAAGATGTAAGAGGCGAAGATGATGATGTAGACTACAAGCAAAGTATTGGAAGAGTTAATGTTTTTCTGTAAAATAGCACATAGTCTGTAACAGTAGGTTAGAGAAGACTTAAATCAAAATATTAAATGAATACATCTGGTAAGATAAAAATAAACATTTGCACACAGCTGAAATTAAGAACAAACTAATTTTTCAGGTATTAGATACTACCATTAAAAGTTTATTCTCAGTTCCTTCCATCCACTTACGTAGTCTTAATGGAAGTAGGCTACGTTACAGAATCAGAAATTAAGTTCAAGTGACCTCCTAATTCTACAACCATAACCTAGTCAGAAAGTGTTACACCTGTACCATCCTCATTACAAAACCAACTGGGTATCTAAAGGAACGCTTGCGTCCATATATGCCCTCCCGCCCCTTGAGATCAGCAACAGATGCCCTTCTCCGGGAACCCTCTGTGAATGATATTAGGAGGGTGAGTACCCGGAAGGCTTTCTCTGCGGTGGCGCCCCATCTATGGAATGCGCTCCCCAGAGAGGTCCGCCTGGCGCCGTCGTTATTTGTTTTTCGGCGCCAGGCTAAGACCTTTTTATTTAAAACTTATTTTAATTGTTAATTTATTATGTAGGTTTTTTTTAAATTTTAAGCCAAGATGCACCGGGTTTTAATATTTTTATTGTATAATTTTTATATGCTTTTGTTTTGTTGTGAGCCGCCCCGAGGCTTTGTTGCGATGGGGGCAGCATAGAAATGTTTTA
>NW_025335520.1:128215-129666 GCF_004798865.1 Varanus komodoensis
CTGGCGCCGAAAAACAAATAACGACGGCGCCAGGCTAAGACCTTTTTATTTAAAACTTATTTTAATTGTTAATTTATTATGTAGGTTTTTTTTAAATTTTAAGCCAAGATGCACCGGGTTTTAATATTTTTATTGTATAATTTTTATATGCTTTTGTTTTGTTGTGAGCCGCCCCGAGGCTTTGTTGCGATGGGGGCAGCATAGAAATGTTTTAAATAAATAAACTTCCAAACGCCTAGTAATGGGGTTTTCTTACTATTTAGATGATCTGCCTAAAATTTAACACTTTAAAGGTTTACCTGCTAAAACAATTATAAAGGATATTAATAGAGAATATCTATTAATATATTATTAATTTTATTAATATAAAGGATGTTACCACAGAAAGAAGTTCAAAAGGCCTTAAAGCAAAACCCAGTTTAACCAGCCAGTTTTTCTTCCATGATGTTCATATGGCTATTGCTCAACATACTTTGGTAGCTTCTCAACTTCATTAAGCTATATCTAGTGCTGCCCTTGAAGACAATTCAGAAACTTCACCTGGAACAGACTGCAGTAGTGTACTGGCTAGAACAGAACATATTAACACCTGTTGTTTTTCTGATCTGCATTGCCTGAAAATTTGTTTCTAAGACTAATTTATGCTAATGCTGTTTTATGCTATGTTTTGTATGCACTTCTGAAATCTGTAACTGTTTAGATAGATAATTATTCATCTAAATATAGGTAAAATTTATTTGATCTCTCAGGTTGATGAATATGCCAGCTCCTTAAAGGAACTTTATGACTACTTTAAACTTTATTTTTTCTTTTGAAAAAGTTGCCAAATATCTGTCGAAGGCAAATACACTATAAGGGTCCTCATAATTTTCCTTCTTGTGCACTTATTGTACTGTGTGATTGCTTTTTATTCCATTATGCTAATTTAGAAAAAAAGTTTTTTAAAAAAACTCTGCCTACAAGCATGTGTCTTGATTCTTAGTTTCCTTTTATTTCTCCAGTTCCATTCTTGCCTTTAGGAAAAGTGCACACACACACAAAATAGTATTTAGAAACTTCTAAAAATCCAACTCATGCCTAAATGCCTGATAAGTTTTGACTAACTTCCTAAAAACTTTGCTGTGGTACCTCCCTTGTAAGGTGGTTCTATACAGCTGGCACCACTATAAAGGAGGTTCCTCATGTGGCAACTAGTTTTGCTTCCAATGGTAAGAAGAAAGGTTTCTCTAGATAATCAGTGAAGAGAGATTTATATGGAAAGCTCATATATTCTTTTAAGTAGTCTGGGCCCTGACCATTTAAGGCTTTCTATGCAAGAACCTCCTTCAATTAACAAAAGGCAACCACAATTCTATTGTCGCAAAGGCAAAGTCCAATGTAAATCCAGGTCAAGTCAAGAAGTTACCCGAGGGTGTGGAATGGGCTTCCACAAGAGGTCGTTGAGGCCCCAT
>NW_025335520.1:129766-189863 GCF_004798865.1 Varanus komodoensis
GTGTGGAATGGGCTTCCACAAGAGGTCGTTGAGGCCCCATCGGTGAGAGTGTTCAAAGATAGGCTAGACATGCACATGGCGGGCATGTCGTGAGTGGAGCTGGCTGGAGCCGGGGGTCAGACTAGATGGCCTGGGAGACCCCTTCTGACTCACTCTATTTCTATGTTTCTATGTTACCCAAATACAACTGTCTGGGGACAGATCAATTATGCATAAGAGAACACAGCTAGCACAAAATACCCATCCACAAGAGATTAGTTACATAATCCTAAGTACAGATCCAACATCATCAAGTGTCCTAGTCAGGCATTCTCCTACATGGCATTCCCACAAAGGGAAGGGCCCCATTCCCCCTGACAGCTATGTACTAGGAAACATGTTTACAAAGGGGTGGCCATGCTATGCATGGGGCCTCCCATGATGACATGGAACTCTGACTATGCATGCCTCCATTTCACAGTAGTCTATGCACAGGCTCTCCATCAATATAAAAAGGCATGCAATTGAAATAATTGCATTAGGCGGTAAACCTGAGTAAAGTTGATCTCCCTATGTGCTGTAAACTTCACTTTGAACATTTAGTGGAAGAAGACTGAAGGTGAACATTCTTCCACTAAATGTTTCTGAACCTCAGATTTTGAGTATTAAGTAAATTCTTCTCCCGTTCTTTGTACACTCCATAGCCAACTACAGGTATATGTAAATACTGCATGATACTAAGAAACATGAACATAATCATAGATAAAGCCTATCCTTACCACAAGTTGAGGAATTTATCTTCTAATGTAAAATCCAGTGCATCTAGCTAAAAATTCTAACTTTTTCCATAAAAGCACAGACACAGAATGGGAAGCATAACCATAGACAACTTTTCATGACTACCTCTTTTAGCTGAGGCCAGGGAAGAACTTCCTGGACTTATCCCATGGATTCTGGCATCCATTTCACTGCTTCTGCCTATTTCCAGCTAACATTTGATGTTCTAGTCCTCTTCCTCTTATAGTCTTAAGATCTTATGTGGCCTGAGTGGAATCATTAAAATATTATCATAAGCGGATGCTACCTCCATTACAAATAAATAAGTAAATATTGTTTAAAATTGCATTTGAGTGAACAATGTGGTTTTGTCCGCCCATGGTGAAGTTGCAAAATTATTTGTAGATATCATGTTGTGTAGACAAGTTTTCCACTGTTTAAAAATTACAGTGTATTTGTGTCCCTCCACACAGGAACACCAACAACCTATTAGTATAAACACTGCAGGGCAAAAATAGTAAGATAAAAGTTAAACTTGGATGAGGAAATCCACATTGGAAAAGCATGAATCCTCACAGATATTTTTCTAGTGTATTTTTTTCTGGAAATATCCCAGACACATTTCTTCAATCCCTCTGTACCTTTTAACACAAATCTTGACTATTGATGCTGCTTACATGTTTCTTTGAAATGTGATTATGAGAAATTAATTTAACATCAAAATATTAAGCAGCTAGTTATAACTTTAAAAGTATTTTAGGTGACCCTTTAGGAGACAACTTAACAGCTCTTACCAATCTGTTTCTGCTTCCCAAAAATCTTCCAGACCATGGACGATCAAGTGTTCCTGAGTAACGAGTTGGAGATGAAGCTGGAAGCTTCCATGGGCTTTCATATACTTCACTTTCTCCAATTGCCCAGTCTCTGCTGGAACTATGCAACCGGCTAGATTCCTACAAAGCAAGATATTTATTTCAGCCTTCTGTTCAAGTCATTATACCTTACAATTAAGTCTAATAAGCAACATTTGCTACATTTAATCTAAAACATCAAAATGTTAAAGAGATTTATATTCTTGGACTGCTACCAAAATATTACAGAGCTTATTTTCTTATTTATGCACTATCAAAATCAAGAAATATGACATTTTTCTACCTGTTAGAATGGGCATTCTAGATACAGATATAGCATTATCTTAAAAAGTTGATAAGAAATGGTCACCATAGAAAGAACTCTGCTTTCATTCACCTATGTCTCAAGTAAGATCAGAGCTATACAAAGAATGGAGAGAAATGCAGACATTTTGCTCAGGAAGTAAGGACTTCTTCCCTTGCAGTAGTGCCCTATGTTAGCAAGACTAGAAATGATATGTAGCAAGGAGGGGGAGAAATAAGAGCTGGACCATCTCTAAGATCATTAGTTCTTTAACATCTTAATTTTCTATTAGGGCAGAATTCATCCTTCTTAATTGAAGAATTTATCATCAAGGTAACTACTGGTCATGGCCTGTTTAAATATACTAGGTATGTTTACACTCAGCAACACATATAAACAGTGTTACTGCTACCTGCAATGTTAGCTGCCAGGGATCTGTGACTGGGAATGCAATGATGCACCTGAGACTTAAAGCAGTAACCAACAGGGGCATTCTACATTCAAATAGTAATAGCAGCGCTCCACTGAATCATTCAGCCGTACATATTATGCCAGTAGAACACACTGCAGTATCTGATGATCCACACTCATAAAAGTGGTTGCACTCATCTAATTTTAGTTGGATTCTCTCCTTCTGCATAGTTCAGCATCTAGTTTACACAAATAAAATTCAGTATTATGGAACAAGTAATATCAATATAGCCAACAACATGTTTAAAATGGACTTGAGGAACAGTTTGTTGGGAAAATGAAGATTCTAAAAGAATTATCTTTCATAATGATATTTTAAAAATTTGCAAAAGATTTTTGCAAGTGAGGAATCCAATACAGCAATAATAGCTACGAATCTTCCTTTGTTCCTTGTATTTTGGCATTTCTGAAGCCTTCAAATAGAAGATAGTAAAAGGAGAAGCTCTGCCTGATTCGTAATTCATATAGCTCAGTCTTGTTATTTCTTGTATTCAGAACAAATATTCTCAGCTATTCTACCCATTTAAATTTTATAGTTTCTCATTCAGTTACTCAGCAGTTTAACAGTTCTAATCTGCTTTTCTACATCATTTGAAGGTCCCAAGGGCAGTTATTATAAAGCATTATTTTGTTTTCTATGAGTCTGTGGAAAAATGTCAACACAGTAAGTATCATAAGACAGATGGCAGATAATGTAAGGAACCCTTATATAAACCTAGCTCCCATAGCACTATCAGTCTGTAAATTCCAGGCCAAACTCATTTGCTCATTTGATAGTTGCTTTTGACCCGGGTAACCTTACAAATTTTGGGATCAACATGCCTGAGAAACTTTATCTCGCTATCTTAGCACATATACCAATGAGCTATATCCCTTGCGCCTGTTCAGAACACTGATGTCTAGCAACAGAACATTACCCCTGTAACCTGTAGGTTTTGGAATTATCTGACCACTGCTCTCTGTAGGAAACATAAAAACTTTCTATTTCTACTTATATTTGGCCATAATTTCTAATGATTGATGTTATTTCTATTTTCTTCTTTAAGCACTTTGTGAAAATGGATGTAAATGTTTATATACACATTTAATTTTGAGCTACAACAATATTACTAAGACCTCAATTCTTATTCCTGCTTACTGTTAAGAACCACTGAGCTCACCAAATTGCATATATTAGGAGGGCAGCCCAAGTTAAAGAATCTTCTAAGTAAACTTTATCCAGTATTCCAGCTATTGAATGAATGCAATCCATTTTACAAGCAGCACATGTAAGGCATTCTTACATACATTTCAACAGAAAAAATGCCTACTTATATAATCTACTGCAATTGTACTGAGAAAAGCAGCAGAGAGAAGAGTTACAAATCCCTTCCAAATCATTTCATAGGTCAGTCTTACAGAGTGGTACCAAAGCTAAAAGTAGCTACATGAAGTATATCTATTTTTAGATACTTAATTCTGCTAAACGTCCAAAAACGCAAGCTAGCACACAACACACTTGGTTCTCTCAGTGAGGCCCTGTATACCTCTTCAATAGAAACCATTAGAAACCATTCCTTCTAAGACAATGCTTCTACACTACATAATCTTCATAAAACTAACATAGCTTGACACCGAGAAACTTGACAGAAGAGAAAGTACTGAACGGAGCACACAAACAAGAGCTAAGGAAAAATGCCAAAGTTGCAGAAATTACACAATTATATACACTATTATCAAAGATCAAACATGCACTACAGTACTGCATTTGCTCCACAGAAAGTCTACTATTGGGAGTACATCCATAATTATTGTAAGTATGTGAGAAAAGAAGAGGAAGAAAAAGAGCCTGTACATGGTAGGAATGTAATGGCCAGAGGTGTTACACTGCACACAAGAGATGCACTGCATCTCTCAGTGGAGGCTGGATAATCCAGCATTGGGGAGACAAGAGAAGCAATGCTGCAATCATACTAAAATGCAGCACTTTTTAGAATGCAAGCAAATGATGGCCAATTAGAATGCGAGCAAATTGGAATGCGAGCAAATGATGGCCATTCTGGAAGGGGCTAGGTAAGACTGCCACATGGCACAAACAACATAAAAGTTAGAGGCAGAAGGAAAGAGGTTTTCCCCTTTCCCCAAAGTCAGGTGGTTTGAAGTCCCATTCACTTTGCCTCTGATAATTCACTGAGAACTGAAATAATTTCTAGTTGCAAAGCCTTGTCTCAGAGGGATGGATACATGCATTTAGCAGCTGCAGAAGCAAACCTCACCTCCCTGTACTCCTACGTTGTGCTTTCTACTAGCTGGAACCACTGGGAGTGGGAGAGGAGGTAGCTGGAGAGATGACAGGATGGCTCGTTATCATGGCCTCTCCTCCCCTGAAACACCCGTCTTATCCCCCTCTCCATGATTGCATTCCTAACCTCAGAGGCCGGCTGGCATGATTCGGCCCGCAACAGCTGTGCGGGGGTGGGGGAGGGACAGAGTTCCAATTCCCAACTCTAAGGTTAGAGCACTGTTTCCATCCTGTGATATGAAAATCCAAACTAGCCTATAGCCCCTAACATATTTACTTTTTTCAGAGCAAGAAGGTAGAAGCGTTCATGACCAATTTATCTTCATTTAACTACTACTAAAATTAGACTGCATTAAAAGAAAATAATATTAAAAAAGGGAACTAAGGAGCAATTTACATCTGTAATTCACAACAATGAAATGTATCCTATGGAAGTTTAAGCCGCACTTATTCAAGTGGCAGAACTGGGAGTTGTAGGGCTTTTTTCTCTCTAAATGTACACAAGACCACTCCCTTAATAATGCAATTTCTCATAAACTACTTAAGGGAGAATGATAGGGGGAAGAAAAGAAGATAAACATTATTCTGCATGTTTGATATAACCAAGCTGACACTTAGAAGCTGAAGATGGATGCAGCATATACGACTGCAAACATAAATTTACCTGGCATCCAGATTCCGGTCTCAATGAAGACTCTCTCATATGATATGAGTCAGTTATGTTGGTTCCTCCACTTCCAGTTCCTGTCCTAACACTTCGAGAACTGGATGGCTGAACAGATACCCGCCGTGGAATTCTTGACGGTTTTGATTCCATTTTCTATATACTGTGAAACAAATATTCAGATTTTCCAATCAGATGAAAAAATGCCAGTGTACATGGGACCCTAGCATGCTAACATTTCCACCAAGCGGCAAGAAAATATAGTTTCAATGAGATATTGATGCAGGCACATGCGAATTCTTCTTTGTTACATCAGCATCACTAAAATGATGCCAAGTTCCACTTTTCTATTTTTAAAAGTATATTCTTGCCTCTTTGTTCCTATTACTCCTTACCCTTGACTTTTTGGAAGTTGCAAGTTATGCTTCTATGACTGCACACAGATTCAGTCAAGAGAGAAAAAAAGTTTTATCAGGCAGCCTTCCCTAAGTTGAACATACTGTGTTGCTGCATAACCAGTTCCTTCCTTTTTCTAGCTTCAGAATGTTTCTCATTCTTGCATTTTCCGTACCTACATAACATTCATTTCAATGGCTATGGCATAATGTTGTTTTATTAAATGATATATTTATTATCACAGTGTATGGAGGTGAAATCATGGGATCAGATGTTCCTAAATATACCAAAATGACTTCCTTTCCCCTTAAAAGATAAACTGGTTAGTGTAAGTTACATGAGAATGACAGAAAGGGCAAGGAAAGAGCCACTATGTCAGAAAAATATAGTGTACTCAAAGTTTCACATTAAAAATGGTTAAGGTTACTTTGTTAAAAGTTTTTAGTTCAGTCTGTGCATTTATCAGGCATTCAACACACTGTGATTTGCTGTAAGAAATTCCCAAATACAGTGTTTTTCTTTTAAGGTTTCCTTCTGCAAAAATCCAGATTTAAACTTTTTCCATCTACGTTAACTTTGAACTGGGATACTTATATCTTACCATATCTTTTCAGTGCTGCCACTAAAAAAAAGTGTATGCCTTTGTCCTTTTTTTGTTTTGTTCCTGTCCTGCCACTGACATCATCTATCAAAGGTAGATACCTTGAGGCATATTAGTTTACAATCCCATCTTTTTTCATGCTAGATAATGCTGATAGGAGTTGGGGACTTCCACATTTTGCTCTACAAGTTGCCCACTAACACACTGCAGAAGTAACCTATTCAAGAATATTACATCTACCCATTTCACTGAAATTAGTAGCAGAGTACTTCAAGCACTAAGTGATCTGCAAAGTTCTTTAAGGGCAGAATGTTACGCATATTCAAACAGAAAAAAATCCTACAGAACAGTTCCCTTGTCAACCAAGAAAGTCTGAGAATGCAGAGAGTTGTAGAATTATTTTCCACCTAAGCATGTATAGGAATGCAACTCATGTATACCTGAAAGCATCGTTAGAAGTACACTGTCCTTGATTTATTTTATTAACATTTGCACTGATTAGACAAATGCTATAGTTTAATCATCACATAAATCAAACTGATTATCACTGATAATTAACATTTAAAGAAAACCCATGTCTTTTAAAAGAACAGTCTGGTAAATCAGACTAAAGCCCTTGCAGGCCAGCATCCTGTTCCAACAGTAGCCAGCCCTGACTATTCATATGCAGCATGATGGCTATGCTGTCCACCTTGCCTCCAAAAAGCATACTGCTTCTCTCCATGGAGAATCCATTTTGCTATCACACCCCAGTGTCACTGAAAAACCAACCGTCTCTGAAGTTCATCTCATTTTTTAATGAGTCCTGACTGCTAACACAGTTTCCTGATGGACTCCTGTGTTGCCTTCCACCCCTTATTGAAATGGCCTTCTATTCTTGCCTCTGTTTACTTTTTTTTATCCATTACTGCTGACGTTTTCTTAAGAAACTTTCCTTTAACAGAGTTTACACCTGTCTTCATGCTATCTTAATGAATTCTAAGAAGAGCTTATTCGTGTGATCGCATAAATGCAGAGAGACTCATTCTTTTAAATGGTGCCTGATCATAAGGGTATGTCTTAATCAAGTTTCTTAAAAGACGTTCATTTAAATTATGAGAGCCAAGCAATGCTGAACATTGTACTAACTGTTTTATTTCCTTTCTGTAGAAATAAAAATCTAATGAGAAAAATACATTTGAATCATGATATATGTGGATAGAGTTGTAAAATGTTTCTACAGGGCAAAATTAACAAGTATCAACTTAAAAGGAAATCCTGCCGGCAATGTAATCATATCTGCATGCTGGAAATGTATAACTTGGGATCTCAGCAGCCTGCATTAACAAAGACCTGTTTGTATTTTTTTATCATATTTATATCCCAACTTTCTTCCTTTAAGGTACTCATAATCCTTACACAATCCTCCTCCTCCTCCCAATAACCCTAAGAGGTAAGTTAGGCTGCGAGTCAGTGACAGGCCCAAAGCCATCCAGTGAGCTTCACAGCTGAGCAGGGAGTAGAACCTAGATCTCCCAGATCCCAGTCTAACCTTTATGCTATACTAACTTTCATAAAGGTTTTTCAGAATCCAATTCAACATAGTGAATAAGGAGAAAGGGGAAGCAAGACTGAGTAGGTTTGTATGCCATGACAATCCACTGTGGGTGATAAGTCAGTGTGTTGTCATACTTTGCATATGTGGTCCACTTTCTGTAAGAGTACTTGTTTGAGGACAATATGCCGCCCTGACAATCTATGATTTGTTTTAGGGGTGAACCCACAATGGGCTGCTGTGTCATCCTAATCCAAGTGAGTGATGTGGGTTCTGGCAATTAGTAAGTAACCTGATCAGCAAGAGTGTCACTTTCCCCACTGTTCCTGCTGAGCTCACCCAGGCCTTCTCCAGTGGCCCAACTGACACAATGGAGCAACCATCACTATCCATGTCCCCTACTGCAACAAGACCTCATGGCATGCAGTCTCTTCCCCTTTTCTATTGGAGACTACCTTTTGCCATGTGACACATCAGCAGAGCTGTCACTGCTTCACCACTCTATTTTTTAAGTGCAAGACATTTCTACACATTTATTCACTTCTTTACTCATTACATTTTTTAGTCAAACTTGTGGAAGGACAGGTATGCAACAGATAACCTCCTTCATGGTTTTTGTTTTTGGTTAGACTTGTCTCCTTTCAGCATCCTTGTGCTTTTTCATATTTTCCTGACTCCTGCAAGCAGCCCATGAGCAGACTTCCTTTCAAAATGGGGATTTTGAAAAGGTAAATCAGGGTTGTTGTTTATGTGCCAAATGTATATGTCATTTGAAGGGGAGCCTGAATTTGACAGCTAGCTGCCTAAATTCCATGCTCCTGTTAAAGGGGTGAGTTGTGTTTTTCCATCTTCCTGAGCACCTACAATGTTGGGAAATAAAGATAAGTGCAAGGTCACTGGAAAGAGTTGCGTCCAACCCAAAAAACTGGAGGATCTCACCACAAATGGGATATCTACTTGTTAATTGCTTCCACAAGCAAAGATTACTCATGACTTTGCTTTCCTTTGACTGCTTACCCTTTTACAACTGTTAAGAGAATACAAATTTTAAAAAAGTATATTGATTTGCAGTCTTTCTAGGTCAATGCCCATAGTTTGACAACAGACACCTCCAGGACACTGTCCAGGGAAAGGCTTTCTACTTCTCACTCCTGCAAGTGCACACATGTGCAATTTCACAAGTCCAGCTTAAAAAAGCAAAAAGTGCAAAGAAAAAAGTACACTAGTGAGATTTCCTTCAATATATATCTTAAGACATTTTGGAAGAGCTGTTACTGGCTGTCACAAAAAGGAGGTTGGCTGTGGTGAATGAAAAAGTGCTTGCAATCATAGCAGGGAAAGGAAATTAAAAGTTCCCTGGGACACCAGCTAGAGAAGCAAGGGAAGAGGAATTGGGACAATTCACAGTGAATCTAATCACCTACCAGGCCTATTTTGGGTTGTTCTGTGAACAACCAAGCCATTACTGATTATGTGCAGAATGGGTTAGTATGATATGTGAACCTACTCACTGAGTTGCTGTTCCTTCATTTTCACCCAGTTATAAATTAGGGCATCTAAACAGAAACTAGACATTACACAGGAGACTTGTGTATCTGCCAGATTTGGGTATCCACCAAATTCACATACTGGCAGGAGGGTATTACAAGCGCAGTATGGACAAGAGATTGATGGCAAAAGAAGGGATGGCAGAGGATGAGGTGGCTAGATGGAGTCACTGAATCAGTTGGTGTGAGCTTAGCTGGACTCCGGAGGATGGTGGAGGACAGGAGAGCCTGGAGGAATGTCGTCCATGGGGTTGCAATGGGTTGGGCATGACTTTGGGACTAACAGAACATGGACAAGAGAACCAGAATCCACTATCCACTATTTTCCTCCTTCCAACTATTTTGTTCCACTATTTTCCTCCAATAAGACAGCACAACTGGGACAAAATCATAGAACCAGAACTCAACAGGAAAAATCAGCAAGGGAGACAGAGTTTGAAGAAAAGTGTTATTTTCTTCCCTCTTCTCGATTCACTTTTCTATAAACAGCACAAGTTGATCATGTTGTTCATTTCTCATAGTTGCAGGAAAAGGATATAATAAGCAGACTTGAAATAGGTACAGCACTACTGCAGCAAATTGAAGGAGGAGCTTATCTACAATAAGGCTGCCATGGGTGAAGGCTATAAAAACTTTCCTTCCTTTTCAGCATTTGTGTCCCAAAAGTTGTTGCAACACCAAACAATAGCAAGGATTTAGACCTAATTGCAACACATATTACCCAGTACTGAAAACATTTAAGTAAGCAGTGTTCTTCCTTTGGGACAAATCTGTACATCTGTTTTCTCCCTACTTTTGTCATTATCTTATCCAGAAATGAAGGGGCAATTTTGAGGTCCTCACCAGAATGAATGTGAATGTCCTCTTACGGAGGAGAGATAGCAGTCATGTACACACATACTGTATTTAAAGTTTTTCAACAGCTGTGACAAAAGAAGTTTGGCTATATAGTTGGGCGCAAATTTAGCTGATCTAGGATAATGGAAACACTTTAATTAAGCCACTGCACACACATTTGGGAAACAATTATTCTCTTCTTTCCCATGACAAACCCTACCATACCCATTTGCCACATTTGTCATTACTCTAACACACTTAATGAGAGTATTCCTTGAAAGTAAACTAGTTTCTCACATATTAGAATTAGCAATTAACCAGTAAGATAGCATCCTTTTTATCTTTAGGAATGGAAGAGTTATGCCAAACTTCAGTTATGATTCAGTGTGGGCTAAAGAGCTTATAATATAAAATTCTAATTAGGTGAGCAAAGAGGGAAAAGAAATGGAGCAATGAGATGTTCCACTTCTAAGTGGAACAAGGAGATTTCCATTAGCTTGTGACAAAAATGAAGCAGCTCCAAAATGTGTGTCATGCTGCCTCTCAAGACAGAGAATAACTGAGGAGGAGGAAGTCATCAACATTATATAGGATGGCTCAATCAAAACATGTTTTAGATTGATGTGATTGATATAAACATGATTGATATAAATAATCTACAATATACACTGGCAAGAGCTCATGACAGGCAAGGGACACAGCAGACTGTTCTTCAGATGATTCTAGAATACAGCTCCCAGCACACCTAGATATTGATCATGCTAACTGAAGATGATGAAAGTTAAAGTCCACACTTTCAGAGAACAACAACAAAGTACACACTTTCAGAGGCTACCAGCTGATCCGGGCTCCAACTCAGCCTTGCAGCATACTGGGTGGAATAACAATTTTCTCAGTCTAACGTAAGAAAAGGGCATAGCCCAGTGGCTGAGCACCTACTTTGCATACAGAAAGTACCAGGTTCAACCCTGGACACCCTTGGGTTGGGGAAATTTCTACATGAAACTCAGGGGAGCTGCTGCCAATCAGTGTCAACAGTACTGAGCTTGACAGACCTATGGTCTGACTCAGTATAAAGCAACTTCCTGTATTCCTAATCTATGTGAGCAAACTAAGAAACATGCTACCCTCCTTGATGTTTTTTAAAGTGACAAATAAAAATTAAAATATCTAATGTAGTAGAGTAGTAAAACAGGATGTATTTTCTCGCATACTCTCTCATTTCCTTTCATACTCTTTCTAGCCAACCTCCTTGACTGAGTACATAAAAGGTGTGTGGATAAGGAGAAATCTGAGAGATATTATTTTACAGCTATGGCGCCAAACTGCTCGACAAGGAGCTGTTTGCAAAGTCGGGTCTGTTTCTCAGAGCCTTGCCAGTGGAAAGGAAAAGGAAACTGGGCCAAGGGCTTCAGCTGAGTGAGACTGAGACACACAAATACACACACACACACACACACACACGAGAACAAGATGGAGACTCCAGCTTCAAAACTGTGACACTTGCCTCCAGCACCGACAGCCACTCCGAGGCAGCGCCGCCACCCGCACCCGCATATGCCCGCTCGCCTCCCTCTCCCTGCCCAAGACAGCACACGAGACACAACCGTTACCCGCCGCAGTGCCGCCTGACCGCCCCACCACTCTCCGTTTGTGCTTCCTCCTCCAGCTGCTGCCCGAGCTGACAATGGCGGCCGCTTAGTGCTGGAGCAATGGGCGGGGCGAGAGCCACCCAGGCCGCCTGCCAATCACCGCGCAGCCAACGGACGAGACTCGCCACGAGCAGCCGCTCCACAACCAACTCTCGCGAGACCGGCGACCACCCGTCCCAGACTGTTATCTTGAGTCTATCTGAGGGTGTCGCTGTGCTAAATTCCCGCCCGGGGGTTGCCGGGAAGGCGGAAGGTTAAAGGACCGCCTGGTGCGATTCCCACTTTCGCCCTTGGTGCTCCTGAGCGGTGACGTGCGGCGCTTGCTGGCTTTGCGCAGCTCCTAGCCTTGATGGTCCAATCTAAAAGAAAGCAGAAAAGTGTTCCTGACGTCTTTGGCTGGGACTTGCGGAGAATCAAGTTGCTAAAACTCAAGAGCCCACGTCGGCGGATCAGAATTCACATCTGAGGCTGAAACCGAGGGAGACATTGGGGAAGATCTGATTTCAGTGTCCCCGTTGGATCAGTAGTAGTAAAGCAACCACACACCTCTCTCCACTAATGTCACGATAGTTAGAGCTGGAATCCTGTGCCCACTTTATAGGGGATAAAAGTGGAACTGGACTTCTGAGAAACCCCAAGAGACTGAGTGTATTAACTTCCCAGTCAGCCAAGACAAAGTGCTTTCTCGGTCTGCTGTCCTCAATACGTGTTCGACCAGAACATGCTGGCTGTGAGTTTCCCAGAAGTCAACTGTATCTGGGGCTCACAGTTAACGCTACGTTCGCACTAGAGAGAGGTTTCCATGACTAATATATGTCTGCCTATAACATACATCTGAATCTGTCCCAGTCCAACAGCTCCCAGAGTCCTTTTAAAGGGACTAGGACCAAAGGACTCAGCTACCAAAATATTTATTTATTTATTTGGAATTTTTGTATGCCGTCCTATTCGCATAAGCCTCAGAATGGCTTCCAACATTATAAATACATATATATAAATACATGCAGGAAGATGGAAAATATCCTTTCCTTTAGAAAAAAAACTGAGGAAGTATACATTTGCACTTTTCCAAGCACCTAAAGAATTGTTTACGTTTTGACACTCAGCCTCCATTCTTTGAGATACTGGTTTGGTATCTTTCAGAGTCCACCCCATTAGATCATCAACCACCTCCTTTTTAGCACACCAACATTGCATCTTAATTAAGCATCCAAGACAAGCATAACAACCTTAAAGAATCATGTTGCATCAACTCACCTTATGATGTGGAAACAGTCAAACATGACACTATGAAATTTGTTGAGCTGACAAATAGAGTTAAAAATTCAAACAGTACAGTGCAGGAAATTAACCTAAATAAATAAATTGGGATAACTGTGTATTTTTCACTTTGTACTTAGGGATTCTTGGAATGTAAATCTGTATGCATTTTACATCCCAGCTAATCAGAGTTGAGCAAAATGTTATTGTTTATGAGTAATTAGATGCCAACTCAAGGTCACTTCCTTGACATCACATTCCTTAGAGGTTTTCATTATATTTAAGATTCACTGGGAATTGCTGACTCATGGATAGGGATTGCATGTCATGTTAAATCACCCTATGAATAAGTTCTCATGGGTTGGTTGTGCACTCACTCACCCAACAGACAAATGGATATTCTGTGGCTTGCTATGGTTTGTTTCCCTCTTGGGTCCTTCACTGCACCCTTCCAGCTCTGGCATGGATCCCAGGCATCGCTGCAGCGCAACTCCTCATCACATCTGTCCTTATATCGACACCCTTTCTGCATCTTGGCTGCTGGGCTTGCCAGCTACTGAGAAAAACTCTCCCCATCCCCAACATCAAACAATTAATTTTCTGAACCATTTGGAACACAATAAGATGTTCACAATTCCTCCCCCCAAAGGAATTGCACTCTTATACAAAAGTGTTAATTGCCTATATAACCCCCCTCTTCTCAAATGTTCTTGTCTATGCTTTTCTCCACTTCGCAATAATAACAGTGCTATATTCCACCAGGACCACAGATACATGCTAGTTAATGTAAAATAATGCATTCATTCAGGTTGCTCTACTCTCACTCCCCTTCCAGAACTGCACTGAATCTTGCGATGGCTCACACCCCTTTCCTTTATTAAAACATATTCAATAAATGGTCTCCAAATATATTCAAAATTATAGTTCCTTACTATTATTAATCTTAGTGCTATTAGTAAATTTGTCATAAATTCTTTAATATTTTGTCCCACTCATTTATTTATTTAAAACATTTCTATGCCGCCCCATTCGCCGAAGCCTTCTTTAAATAATGACAATAATGCTAGTCCAGGATCTACTTCAATATTTAAATTTAGTATTTTACTAATTTCTTTGAAAACTATTTCCCAATACTTATTTATATATTTACAGTCCCACCACATATGGAAATATGTACCATACCCACTTTCTGGTTATATCTTCAACATTCATTGGAATATTTATTATTATTCATGTAATTCAATTTAATCAGAGTTAAGTACCATTTCCAAATTAATTCATAGAAGTTTTCCTTAATTCTTAGCAACATCCATTTAAAAATTCTCTTATCCCACATATTATTCTACTCTACATTCCTAATATTTCTTCTTAGGACTCACTGGAGAAGACCCTAATGCTGGGAACGAATTGACAACAAAAGAGGAGACCCTGGAGGAATGTTGTCCATGGGGTTGCGATGGGTCGGACGTGACTTCACGAATAACATAACATAATACTTCTTAAATCTATTTCCCAAGACTCACTAAGAGGATTAATATATTATAAATTTTACTTGTCATTCCTCTAATCCACATTTTATCTTGTTCTTTCTGAATAATTATATCTTCAGATTTAGTATATTCCCCACATTTAACATTTTTCTTCAACCAAACTTTAGTCCATCGGTCTAATCGTAGTACATTATACCAAGTTACATTACCCTCTCCTAATATTGCCCGTATCTTTTCTCTGCTGTTAATTTTCTCTACCAGTCTTTCAATCTAATAATATTTTTACTGTTCAGTAATTCCCCCAAACTACTCCTCAAATTCTCTGGAAATCTGGAAGAGAGTGGATCGGGCTGGCAACCTTGCAAGAGCTCACCCTAGCATGCCTTGTGCTGTTCCAGCTGATGAGCTCAAAGGCACACAAGAGCTGAGTGCCTTTGCACTCATCAGCAAGAGTGGGCGGGGCATGCTGGGAAGAGTTCATTGGCTCAGGTACAAGAGGCTCAGTGTGCCAATTCTGAGAAGGTAAGAGAGGCCAAGGGGTCACATGGGGGGGGGGTTTCTGGGCAGGTGAAATAGGGAAGAAAAGGATGAGCCACCACAGAGGAGTAGTCATGCAGAGATCACAGAACAATCTCTGCAGAGATCACAGGCCCACAAAGCATTCTTTCCCATTTATTTAGTTATTTATTTAGTTATTTATTTATTATTTAAACTATTTCTATGCCACCCCATTCGCAAAAAGCCTCGGGGTGGCTTACAACATTAATAAATAAACATAAATAAACAGTTATATCATTAGACTTTAAAAAAAACGGAAATATCTCGGCACGTACACAAAAACCCAATAAATACAGTTCATAAATTAACAATTAAAATAACTTTTAAATAAAAAGGTCTTGGCCTGGTGCCGAAAAACAAATAACGACGGCGCCAGGCGGACCTCTCTGGGGAGCGCATTCCATAGGTGGGGCACCACCGCAGAGAAGGTCCTCCTCCGGGTACTCACCCTCCTTATATCTTTCACGGAGGGTTCCCGGAGAAGGACCTCCCCTGCCAATCTCAAGGGGCGGGAGGGCATATATGGACGCAAGCGTTCCTTTAGATAACCAGGTCCTAAGCCATTGAGGGCTTTATAGGTGATAACCAACACCTTGAATTGGGCCCGGACTTCAATGGGGAGCCAGTGAAGCTGACGGAGAACTGGGGTTATATGAGAATAACGCCCAGTCCCTGTCAGCAACCTGGCAGCTCTGTTTTGCACCAATAGAAGTATCCGGACCGTCTTCAAGGGCAGCCCCACGTAAAGCGCGTTACAGAAGTCTAATCAGGAAGTTACATGTGTCACTGTCGCCAGGCAATCATTCTCCAGGTAGGGATGCAGCTAATGGATCAGCCGAAGCTGAAGGAAAGCGCTCCTCACCACCACTGTCACCTGAGCTTCTAATGACAGCTCAGGGTCAAGGAGCACTCCCAAGCTGCGAACCTTGTCCCTAAGAGGGAGTGCAACCCCATTCAGGACAAGGTCCAGGTCCCCCAGCCTGAAGCCCGAACCACCTACCAACAGGACCTCCATCTTGTCTGGATTGAGCTTCAGTTTATTGGCCCTCATCCAGCCCATTACCTCGGCCAGGCACCGGTTCAGTACAGCCACCGCCTCACCTGGATTGGTTGAAAACGAGAGGTAGAGCTGGGTATATCAGCGTACTGATGATTCCGCAGTCACACCTCCTAATGACCTCTCCCAGTGGTTTCATGTAGATGTTGAATAGCAAGGGGGACAAAATGGACCCCTGTGGAACTCCGTGGCATAACTGCCATGGCGCAGAGCCATAGTCCCCCAACACCACCTTTTGGAATCGGCCATTGAGATAGGAATGGAACCACCGCAAAGCAGTGCCTCCAACTCCCAATCCCACTAGCCTATCCAGAAGGATACCATGGTTGATGGTATCGAAAGCCGCTGAGAGGTCCAGGAGAACCAACAGGAACGCACTTCCCCGTCTCTCTCCCTGTACAGGTCATCATACAGGGCAACCAAGGCAGATTCAGTACCATACACGGGTCTGAAGCCAGACTGAAATGGGTACAGATAATCAGTTTCATCCAAGAGTGCTTGGAGTTGTCCCACCACCACCCACTCTAACACCTTGCCCAAAAACGGGATGTTGGCCACTGGTCTATAACTGGCGGCCATCTCTGGATCCAGGGATGCCTTCTTTAGGATTGGCTGGACTATCGCCTCCTTTAAAGGGACAGGTACCTGGCCGTCCCTTAGAGAGGCATTGACAACCTCCAGGATCCAGGTCCCTATCCCGTCCTTGGCTTTCTTGAGTAGCCAAGATGGGCAAGGATCCAGTAAGCAGGTGGTAGAACGTACTTCTCCAAGCACCTTGTCCACATCATCAGGCCGCAACAACTGAAATTCATCCATCAATTTTGGACCAGACGGCAACATTGGCACCTCCCCCAAAGGTTCTGAGTCACTAGTGGAGTTCAGCTTGTGACAAATCTGAGCGATTTTCTCCTTGAAATGCTTGGCGAAGTCATCACAGCGGGCCGTCGAGGGTGGCACGAGATCTTTTTTTGGGCCTGGATGAACCAGCCCCTGTACCACCCGAAAGAGCTCCACCGGACGGCATTGTGAGGAGGCAATGGAAGCGGAGAATTTCTTCTTCGCTGCCCTCACTGCCACAGCATAGGCCTGATAATGGCTCTTAAGTGTGTTTGGTCAGATTCTTGCTGTGATTTCCTCCACTACACTCTAGATGTCTCCCAACCCGCTTCATCGCCCGTAGCTCGGGTGTATACCAAGGGGATGAACAGGCTCTGCCAGGCGGGAGAGGATGCTTAGGAGCGATCATGTCAATAGCCCTGGTCATTTCCCCATTCCACAGTTCAACCAAGGCATTGACAGGAGCACCAGTCTTATCAACCGGGAATTCCCCCAGGACCTTCAGAAATTCATCCAGATCCATCCAGCTCTGGGGGAGGACCAACACAATCAGGTTCGCACCCTTACAGAGGGAAAGGCCGCTCTCGAGCTCAAACCTCACGAGGAAGTGATCTGACCATGACAGGGGTGTCAGACACAAGTTCCTCACCCTCAGATCCCCCTCTTCCTGTCCCATCGAGAAAACCAGGTCCAGAGTGTGTCCACGTTCATGGGTCGGGCCAGTGACATTCTGAGACAGCCCCATGGCCGTCATGGAGGCCATGAAGTCCTGAGCCGCGCCGGTCAGAACAGTCTTGGCGTGGAGATTGAAGTCCCCCAGGACCAACATCCTGGGAGTCTTCAACACCAAGTCCGAGACGATCTCCGTCAGCTCAGGCAGGGAGTCTATTGGGCAGAAGGGTGCATGGTACACCAACAGAATCCCCAGTCTGTCTCGGTCACCCAACACCAAGTAGAGGCACTCTAGACCCGGCCTCGAGAGAACAGGAAGCCCCATGAGGGAAATAGAGGCTCGGTAAACCCCCCTCCCCTCCAGGCGTGGTCGGTGCTGGACCAGGTACCCGGGTGGGCATAGTTGAGAGAAGGAGACATCCCCCCTTCTCCCGCCCAGGTCTCTGTAATGCAAGCCAGGTCAGCCCCCTCATCCACGATAATTTTGGACCAACCTGGCATTAAGCAACAGCACCGACAGGCCCAGGGGGTGGTTGACATGCCTACCTGGAACGCGCCGGCTGGGGGAATAACCAGAAAGAGGAACAGGTGTTTACCATCTGTCCCTCCTTTTACACAAACTCATTAAGCCCCCAACGCCATAATGTCCATTGCCCGTAACCACCCCAATGGTGGCGCCCATGTGCTCCCCAGGCAACCCCATACTCAAAGCCAGAGATGAATCCATTAAAACAACTAAAAACACATTAAAACACTTAAGAACACACCCACAATCCCCGCTGCGCACCTTAACCAATCCCACCAGCTGGCCAACAACAAAGATCCTGGCCAGCCCAGCCCCCACTTGGCCCGAAACGGCGTCACTGTCCTTAGGCTGATGCCCTTTGGCTGCCAGCCCGAGGCCGCCGGCCCCGGTCACTGCCAGTGAGTTAAAGGCCGTGCGGCTCCTCCCCTGCGCCCCACCCCAGGTCTCTTCAGCGGCGGCAGCGGCGGGTCTTGCGGCGGCGGTGGTGGGCCATCCGTCCCTTCCTGGGGCCGGCTCGGTTGCTGCCGGCGAGTTAAAGGCTGCGCGGCCCCTCCGCCATGCCCCACCCCGGACTGGCATGGCTCTCACCCACGCCAGAGGAGGGGGACAGGAGCAGGGCCCGCGGAGCACTTGGCGGCCGGATGGTGGGCGTGCAGGCCGGCAGCATCCCAGCTCCTGGTCCCGTGAAGGCGCCGTCCGTCCCACAAGGCAGCAGCTTCCTCAGCAGGTGTCGGGGCACCGGCGGGGCCATTCAATTAGTCCTAAAATTATCTTAAATCAAGCAGCTGCCCCTATCCGTGCAGCAGATACCAGGCTGCAGAGGCCCACAAAGCTTTCAGTTTACATCTATTACTGGCATGAAATGTGATTAATTAATGGTTAATTAAATATATTAATTGTGTATATTAAATATATTGTGAACACTTCAATTTATGATATGGAAATGTAATTCATTGTGCAGCTCCCGGGTTCTCTGTTGAAGTCCACATGTGGCCATCAAGCTACTAAAAACTGACTGCCCTGACCTAGAGAGTTTATAGTGGACAATCACAAAAGGGAAAACTCCATGTGTAGAGCTTGGTTATCAATTCTGCAAAGAAACTGAAAGCAGATACAGTGCTTAACAGTCTTGTGTAGGAAAGCTCTGAGAGAAAAAGAGACTTCTGCCAAGCAATCAAAGAGAGTGAGGATATGCCACCAAGGCACATGACCTGGCTCACTGTGAAGTAGAAAGTTAGAGCTTGAGCTCCACCAGAAAAGATGGAAGAACTACTGAGGAACACAAGCAAGCATTCCTTCATGTGGCTTTTGGCTACCTCAATAAAAATGGTCATGCCACAGGTAAAGGGGTCCCTCCAGGATTTGAATCTTCACTGAAAACAGTACAGAGAAATTCTCATTTCACTCGGCCACATAACAGAACATTTTTTCCCCTTGCTGCAGCCTAAATACCCAGACTTGGATGCCAGGAGCAACAAATAGGCATTTGTTTAAAAAAGGAAGAAATATTCCACAAAACACACTTTTTCAGAGTCTAGTTGGATTTAGTATTGGCATTTGGCTTTCATTTTTCTCAAACCATCTAGCTTGCTCATTTTCAACACTTAGCCTACTCAACATAGTCCTCTGGGCACTTTACAGAATTTAAAATAATGAAATACAAAAACCAACATCCGCACTTTAAATATGAAGTAGATTAAAACCCTACCACAGTACAAACTTAATAGATGAAAATAAAACCAGCAACCATCAAATATTTAACCCCAAAGGGCTTTCTCGTTGGTAACAGCTGGAAAAAGTAGAAAGTTGACCTAGAAAGTAATATTTCAAAACCCATGTAGGCACAATACAACTGAGATTTCTCACAAGACCCTGAATTTAGAGGATTACAAGTACTCTTTGCAGATGAGAGACCAAAATGATATGTACTTCCCTTCTCAATCCACTCTGCATTTTTGCTAGGCAACCATTTTTAGGCTGGGGCGCTCTGGAAGGGGAAGGGAAGATGCTGGAGCACCATCACAATACAGTGGTACTTCGGCTCATGAACGTCACAGTTCATGACCAAATCGGGCTGTGAACAGAAATTTCGGAAAAATGTTACCTCAGGTCGTGAACTCCACATCAGGTAATAATCACGATCGCACCTGTCTTCCCTGCACAAGCTTGACCGCGATTGTGGTCATACTTGGAGTGGGGGGAAGAGATGGCTGCGATCATGCTCTGGGGGTTGGGGAGATGGCCATGATCACGGTCACACTCATGCAGGGAAGACGGGTGTGATCGGCGGTCGTGGTCAGGAGGGGAGATGGCCGTGATCTTTGTTGTTCTTTGTCACTGTTTCAATTTTTTGTGATTAAAAAAATGGTTACAGAACGGATTAACCCTATTTACATTGAACCTTATGGGGAAATTTGACTTGGGTCATGACCAATTTGGGTTGCGACCAGTCGTGGAACAGATTAAGTTCATGAGCCAGGGTATCACTGTACCTCTTTCTTGACTGGTCCCGTTTCCTCTCCTCCCCACCTCCTTTAATCCCTTTCCAAGGTTACTTCCCCAAGCATGGAGAGCAAGTGGCATAGTTTTTTTCTGTGCTGACTGTAGTGGGGTGGGGGAAGGGATCTGGATTCCAGTCCCCAACTCCGAGCTTGGAACACTGCCTTTGACTTTGAAGCTGGTAATCTGAATGATTCTATGCCACCCACTCCAGATGATGTCTGGGGCCATAGGTTCCTTCCTTTATATAATTCACTTAGTTTAGAGTGTAAGTGTAGTAACTAGAAATGTTCTCTACACTGTTCCTCCAATACATGCATTATCTTCCCATTTACAGTAGCACAAAGATGTTGCTGTCATACTTGTACATCACTCCATGTCAGCATGTTCAGGTCAAGGACTGCTTTTAGTGAGAACAGGCATTTACACAATGGTTGAAACAGCTCAGACTGTAAGCTGTACATCTGTATATTGTAATTCTAGCTTTGTCAATTACTTGCCTTTTTATGCAACACACAATCTGGGCCTTCTGATTTCACAAACTTCTTCTGATAAATTTGCCTTTGTAATGATTTTACCAGTAAACAAAGTTCAACAGGGCCATCTGGAGCAACTGGTTCTTGGGTCACCTGCAAAACCCCCTTGAGTAAGCACATATCCTTGGGTTAACCTCCATTCCATTTTCTAGTTTAATACTCCCCGCTTTTTTTTAGAATAGCCATAAACTGATTTAATTTTCATTTTTAAAAAATGAAAGTTCAAAACCACTAAGAAAGTGAAACCAGTAAGTAAATTTCTTTCTGGCTTTCCAGACCAAGGTAAGAGTTACTGATTCACACTGCACTACATCTAAAGATAAAAGTGGGCTTTCACTGTTTATTATTTATTTAACAAACAACAGAAGCTTTCTGGCAGCAAAAGCAGTAAAGATAATATAATGCAACATAAATTAAAACAATAAGACATCATAAACATTACATTAAAATTTTAAACTGTATTTAAACTAAAAATTCCATAAATCTCAAATTTGAGTTCTACTCCCAAATGCCATAAAAACATGAATTACAGCCTCCTTTGGAGCCATGTGTTCAGGTATGTGCTCCCTTTCTCTTGGACCCTGTGTTCTGCAAAGAACTCTGTGTGCACACTCTGTAAACCAAGTTTCTACTCAATCACATAAACTGTACTAGGTCGGGGGGGGGGGTTAGATTTTATTTGAAAATGCATGTGAGATTTATTGTTTGCTTTCTTTTTCTCTCTTTTCCTCCTTTTTCCAAAGTAAACTCCTTTATATCCATTAACAGTTGCTTTTCCTGGTTCAATTGGGCTATTTCCTTGGAATTCTCACTAAACTCTTGCTTGGGTAAGAGACTACACTGCTACTCCTTGTGATCCAAGGATCTTTTGCAAGATGGTATTGATTTTCTTTAATCCTCTCGGTTTTAAGAAAGCAAAACTGAAGTTCATTTTAAAAATTCTTTCTAGAGATGGTATCAAAGGAAGGGTCATTAGCATGTATCAGAATCAGTAGGATTTAGAACTTTCCTTTCCAATACCCGTCAGTCTAGTATAGCATTCCTTTTGTAAGTTCAGTTTGTGTTATGGAGACTCCCATCCTTTTCAAAGGAAAACATTACAAAATGTTTGTTGACTAGGGCAATCGACAGGATCGCTCCTAAGCATCCTCTCCCTGCTAGCAGAGCCCACTCAGCATCATAGTATACGCTGACCAGGAGACGATTAGAGCTCAGGTGCAGAAAATCATGGGACGAATCTGACTGAACACACTTACGTGCTCATTATCGAGCCCATGCTGTGGCAGTGAGGGGCATGAAGAGGCAATACTTCTCCACTTCCATTGGCTCCTCACAGTGCTGTCCAGTAGAGATTTTTCGAGTGGTGCGTGGCCTAACACATGCTGGCCAAAACAAAGACATGGTGTCACCTTCAACTGCCTGTTGTGATGACTTTGCTCAGCATTTCAAGGAGAAAATCGCCCAGATTTGCCACGAGCTGGACTCCACAACTGATATGACTCCTGTACGGGAGGTGTCCAGAGTGCCGTCTGGTCCATCATTGTTGGATGAGTTTCAGTTACTGTGGCCTGAGGAAGTGGACAAGATGCTTGGGATGGTACACCCAACCACCTGCTTACTTGACTCTTGCCCTTCTTGAAAGCCAGTCACGGGATTGGTCCCTGGATCCAAGAGGTCATCAACACCTCACTGAAGGAGAGCCAGGTCCCTGTCCCTTTAAAGGAGGCAGTGATCAGGTCCATCCTGAAGAAGGCATCCCTGGATCCAGAGGTGGCCACCAATTATAGACCGGTGGCCAACAGTCTATTTTTGGGCAAGGTGCTGAAGCAAGTGGTGGCAGGACAACTCCAGGCACTCTTGGATGAAATGGTACTGAATCTATGTTGGTCACCCTGTATGATGACCTATGCAGGGAGAGGAACAGGGGTAGTGCATCCTTGTTGGTTCTCCTGGACCTCTCAGCGGCTTTCGATACCATCAACCATGGTATCCTACTGGATAGGATGGCTGGGCTAAGAGTTGTGGGCTCTGCTTGGCAGTGATTCCACTCCTATCTGGCTGATCGATTCCAGAAGGTGGTGCTGGGGGACTATAGCTCTGCACCATGGCAGTTATGCCATGGAGTACTGCAGGGCTCTGTTTTGTCCCCCATGCTTTTTAACATCTACATGAAACTGCTGGGAGAGGTCATCAGGAGGTGTGGGCTGCGGAGTCATAAGTATGATGATGACACCCAGCTCTACCTCTCATTTACATCTAATCCAGGTGAGGCAGTGGCTGTCCTGAACTGGTGCCTGGCCGAGGTAATGGGCTGGATGAGGGCCAATAAACAGAGACTCAATCCAGATAAGACGGAGGTCCTGTTGGTGGGTGGTTCTGGTTGTTAGGTAAGTGACTTTGGTTCTGCCCCATCCTGTCCTGGATGGAGTAGCATTCCCTCTAAAGGACAGATTCTGCAGCTTGG
Organism: Varanus komodoensis; assembly: GCF_004798865.1. Classification (NCBI taxonomy): domain Eukaryota; kingdom Metazoa; phylum Chordata; class Lepidosauria; order Squamata; family Varanidae; genus Varanus; species Varanus komodoensis. Next base: position 153,560 of record NW_025335520.1, read on the forward strand.
GAGTGCTCCTTGACCCAGAACTGTCCCTGGAAATCCCGGTGCTGGTGGTGGCGAGGAGTGCTTTCCTCCAGCTTCAGCTGGTTCATCAGCTGTGTCCTTACCTGGACAAGCAATGGTGATTCATGTCCTGGTAACTTCCTGGTTGGATTATTGTAATGCACTCTACGTACGTGGGGATGCCCCTGAAAACGGTCCGGATACTTCAGTTGGTACAAAATAGAGCTGCCAGGTTGCTGATGGGGACCGGTCATTATTCTTATATAACGCTGGTCCTTTATCAGCTGCATTGGCTCCTAACTGAAGTCCGGGCCCAATTCAAGGTGCTGGTTTTGACCTATAAAGCCCTAAACGGCTTAGGTTCAGAATACCTGAAGGATCGTCTCCTTCCCTACAAGCCCTCATATCCCTTAAGATGAGTGGGGGAGTTCTTGCTCCAGGAACCCTCTCTGAAGGAAATATGGAGAGTGTCTACCTGGAGTAGGGCCTTCTCTGCCGTGGGGCCCAGACTATGGAATCTGCTTCTCAGAAAAGTCCGCCTGGTGCTGATGTTATACTCTTTCCGGCACCAGGTAAAGACCTTTTTATTCTATCATTTTAATAACCAATGGTTTTAGATGTTTTAGGATTTTTTCCTTCCCAGTTGCACTTTCTATTTTTCCTCCTTTTTCCTAAGTTTGTGATGTGTTTTACATTGTCTTAATAATTGATGTTTTATAATTATAATGTACTTTTATATTTTGTAAGCCGACCTGAGCACTTGGCAATAGGATGGGATATAAATGCCTGCAATAAATAAGTAAGCAAGCAAGCAAGTAAGTTAAGTAAGATCCTCTTGGAGCAGATGGGCAACACAAGGCCCATGGGCTGGAGGTGCTTCTCATCCCTAGAGTGGCCCTAATAAAACAAGATCCAAAGACTATGTGTGTAGCTGTTACAGGCGGCCCAAAGGGCCAAAGTTTACAAGCTAAATATGCCCCTTTTATCACTTTATAGGAAGGGTGGTCAGACTTGCTCAATGGAAGGCCACACACAATAAATGTCAGGTGTTTAAGAGCCCCAAGAGGGTGCCTGTAGGTGATGGAAGAAGGCAGCAAGTGGCAAGTGGGCGCCCACAGACAGCAAGCCGCAAGCCGCAAAATACACTCCAAGAGCCACATGCGGCTCTCAAGCCTTGGTTTGGCCACCTCTGCTCTTTAGCCTTCGCAGAGTGACAGAAGTTAAATTTAGCTTGAATATAAATTCATTTAACACTTGTAATGCTCCATGGCATGGTTTGTTGCTGAAATTAGGCAGCAAAGTGGCTTTTTCCAACCTTTAAAAACAATTTGAGGGATATCCTGTAAACTTCACAATGCATGAGCAGGATACAAAAATGGTTCCAGGACTTTCCACAGCTGCCTACCTCTGATCTAGGAGGAAAGCCTTTCAGAATGCCATGTCTGAAGTCCTGAGGGCAAGCACAAATCTACCAAAAATTATTGCAGACTAGCAGATGTTTGCACTCAGTTTGCATGGCTGTCCTTGTTTGATTTTGCACAAATGTCATAATTTCTGCAAATTTCCCTCTAGACTGAATTAGTCCCTCTTTATTCTATGGGGAAAAGGTGTACAAATTAGGAAATTACTGCTTTATTTGCTCAATATTCCCAATTCTAAACTTGGGACTGAAGAAGTTAACATGCAGTATAATGCCTTCAGACCATACAAACAAGAGGAATGGAAAAGCATCTAAACAATATTAGATTTAATCATTATATAAAAATGAAAAAAAAACAAGGTATGAAATACATTTTATGGCAAAGGGTCTTTACCTGGAGACCTTTTGCCTTAAGATCTGAATAATACAGTCAGAATATTGATGAGAAGAGAAAATAAAACATTTATTATTTTCATTTCTTGGAGAGATAAAATGTTTGATTATTTCATTCATTTCTGCTAAGTTTTTCTTTAATTTGGAAAAAAGGTATACAATTTGATGAAGTCAGTATTAAATGATTACTGTATTTTAGAGGTGGCTAACCTATTTTGGCCTGAGACTGAATTCCAGTTTGGAAAAATTCTTGGAGTCCATAGAGGGTAGGGACAAGGATAGAAATGGAAATAAAGCAAAGTTGGGGGCCAGATATAATTTGAACCAATCTGGACTTTTTACCAGCAAGTATACAAGCCACAGTTCAATTCTATGTCTACACCCTAGTTCTATGCCTTTAAATAACAGCTTTACACTTACCAGAGAAAGGAGCGAGGTTTCCCTGCACTGTGCTAAAGAAAGGCAAATCATCTACTGTTATTACCCATTAGAGGTCAGAAATAAGAGCAAGGGATTCCAGAACACAGTTAGAGATAAAAAGGAAGTGGTGATCCTGGGCAAAAAGCTCATAGTCTGGGTAGGAAACATCCGTGAGCCAAAGGTTCCCCTTCCCATGGAATGGAGGTCCTCCAGCCTTTTCTTTGACAATGCCTGTTCCCCTTTGATCTTCTGACTTTTTAGCCTGAATTCTATTCTGTATAGCCTGAAGTGCCTGGACCTGATCAATCCTAGAAGCTAAGCAGGGTTGGGTCTGGTTGAAATCTGGATGGGTGAGTTGAATTTGTGAATTATCCAGAGAGCTTGGGCTACAGGCGTTATAGAAATGTAGTGCAATAATTATGTACTACTACTACTACTACTACTACTACTACTACTAATAATAATAATAATAATAATAATATCTGACAGATTAAAGGAAACATCTTCCTGCCAATATTCAAAAGTGTTGCTCTTTCAAAGCTGTTGTATGCCTGTATGCCTGACCAAAGAATTGGTCATGTACTGCTATTTACCTGAGAAATCCTTACAGCTTCTTTCCCCAGTCTTGCATCTTCCAAATTTGTTGGACTGCAACTTTCATTATCCCCAGCCAGCATTGCCAGTGGTAACACAATTCAACACATCTGGAGTGCAGCAGGTTGGAGATGGTTGCTTTACAGTGCTAAAGAATGTGAAAACCTGCTGTGTGTCCATTTTGTAATTTGCGGAAATATCTTTAGAATTTTTTATTTGCCTGCATCTCCTCATGCTTCTTCTCTACTGTAGCAGCTTTCTGTTTAAATAAACTCCCATGAAAAGAAAAAGGTGTGGCATGAGTGTTATAATAATAGTACTTCCTAGTATATGATTTGGGATTATGTGGGTCGGTTGGAATTCCTGTGCAACCGGTCCACTGATGAACACAGATGTAGAGCACAGAACTGCTTTGTCATTCCCTTTCCTTGCTACAAAACGAACTGTTAGCAGCTGAGTCTGCATTGATGGGGAAATTCCATTTCTGGAAACAATAGAGCAGGCAGAACTGAAACAGCTGCAGCGGTTTAATTGAAGGGAGACTACTGAAGGCATTATATGTTACATGGATTTATTTAGTGGCACTGGCATAGTTGCTGAACCCCTTGTTTGAAAAAGAGAAAGGTACTTGATTATCATTGGACATTAAAACACTGGGACATATTTTAATTGATGTTTATTTTAATGTATGAATTAAATGACTTTTTAATATTTTGCTTGTTGAATAAAATTTATTATTGCCCAACTACTTACCCAATGGGCTCAGTACCAGCAAAGGATTCCTTCAAACTTCTACACAATTTGTGATCCATTGAGCTAAATGCAGACAGCCAATCCTCTATGGTTTAGACCTGGATATCTGATGGAATGTCTCTTCCCATGCACATCTACCTGGACCTTAAGGTCTTTGTCAGAGGGCCTTCTCCAGGAGCCATCTATAAAGGATATAAGGAAGGTGGTTGCTAGGGCCTTTTCTGCCATTTGTGGAACCAACTTCTTAGAGAGGTCTGCCTGGTGCCAAGGCTCTACACCTTTCAGTGCCAGGCTAAAACCTTTTAATTTGTGAGCCGCCCCGAGGCTTTGGCGAATGGGATGGCATAAAAATGTTTTAATAAATAATAAAAATAATAATAAAAATTTTCTCAGTATTTTGATTGTTGAAATTTTGTATTATAATATATTTTACTGTGGCACTATGGGTTAATTAATTAATTAATGGTTTTATATTCTGTTCATTACTGTTATTGGTTTTATATTTGTTTTTATTGATCATGATTGTGGAATTGTTCTTGGTTTTATCATATTGTGATGTTGGGTTATGTTATATTTAAAATGTTTGTAAACCGTCCAGAGAGTCAACTGGCTATAGCAGTGGTGGCGAACCTATGGCATGCATGCCACAGTGGGCACACAGAGCCCTCCTCTCTGTCGGCATGCAAGCCAAGTCACCCCAGCATCGCCCCAGCAACCAAGCATTGGATAACAGCACACATAGGGGCCATGCACATGCTTGAAAAGGAGTAGTGGCACCGGGTAATGACATCACGAGCTGCGGCTCATGAGCGTGACTCATCCAAGATTTTGCATGGCCGGTCAGTGAATTGCAAGGATATATATATTTGCTTGGATTGGCTGTGAGTTGTTTTTTTCCTGAACTAAAACCTCAGTTTTCAGGTTTAATTGTAGTGTTGGCACTTTGCGATAAATAAGTGGGTTTTGGGGTGCAGTTTGGGCACTCGGTCTCTAAAAGTTTTGCCATCACTGGGTTAGGGTTAGAAAAACAAGGTGTCCTGGAATAATTTTGGTGGTTGGAATGTGTTTAGAATGGGTAGAAATGTTGAGCTGTGCAGAAACAGCTACTTAAGGAAGGCTTTTTCAAAATCACATTACTTTCAAAGGAAACTTCACCCTATATTAGGGTTAGGGGTGTGCACCAGGGTAGGGTTAGGGTTAGAAAAACAAGGTGTCCTGGCATGATTTGGATGATTGGAATGTGTTTAGAGTGGGCAGAAATGATGAGCAGTGCAGAAAAGCTACTCAAGGAAGGCTTTTTCAAAATCACATTATTTTCAATGGAACTTTAGCCCTATATTAGGGTTAGGGGGGTGCACCAGGGTAGGGTTAGGGTTACAGCAGGGGTCAGCAACTCATGGCTCTGCAGCCGCATGTGGCTCTTTCATCCCTCTGCTGCGGCTCCCTGTTGCTCAAAATATGCGTCACAACCGCCAATGTGCGACACCCGCTGGCACGCGATTTATTGAGCTTTTCGACCCCCAATAGACCAACCATGGATAAATCCAAGAAAAGAAAAGTTTCAGAACCTTTAATGGTACATGGGCATAGTCATTTGCTTTCACTGCTGACAAGATTGGTTTATCAGTATGCTTAATATGTGGTGAGAAATTGGCAAACAACAAAAAGTCAAATGTTGCAAGACATTTCCAGAATAAAAACTTAGCCTTTGCTGAAAAATATCTGGATGGAGATGCAACACACTATAGTTTTTTTTATACATGGCATAAAGGTAAAAAAATGATATATGCAGAGTTATCTTCATTTTAGACGTCAAAAGGGTTTTGTGGCTCCCGGTGTTTTCTTTTCTGTGGGAAACAGGTCCAAATGGCTCTTAGAGTGTTTAAGGTTGCCAACCCCTGGGTTAGAGAAACGAGGTGTCCTGGCATGGTTTTGATAGTTGGAATGTGTTTAGAAAGGGCAGAAATGATGAGCTGTGCTGAAAAAGGTTCTCAAGGAAGTCTTTTTCAAAATCGCCCCCTTTTCTATGGAACTTTAGCCCTCTATTAGGGTTAGGGGAGTGCACCAGCGTAGGGTTAGGGCAGTGGTGGTGAAGCTATGGCACGTGTGCCACAGCGGGCACACAGAGCCCTCTCTGTCAGCACGTGAGCCAAGTCACCCCAGCATCGCCCCAGCAGCCAAGCATCGGATAACAGTGCACATAGGGGCCATGCGCATGCTCGGAAAGGAGTAGTGGCACCAGGAAATGACATCACAAGCCGTGACTCATTAGCCGTGACTCGTCTGAGCTTTTGCATCGCTGTTCAGTGCCCTGCCAAGGATACACACACACACATATTTGCTTGGACTGGCTGTGGGTTGTCTTTTCTAAACTAAAACCTCAGTATTCAGGTTTTATTGCAGTGTTGGCACTTTGTGATAAATAAGATGGTTTTGGGTTGCAGTTTGGGCACTTGGTCTCTAAAAGGTTTGCCATCACTGGGCTATAGGCATGGTATAGAAATGGTTTAAATAATTTATTTAAATAAATAAATGTGGCAGGTATAAGCAGCCATTGTATTTATAGGCTCTATTTTGTTTTTTTATTAAAACCCCAAGCATGAGAGGCTGGAGCAAAATAGGAACTGACAGCTGAGCTATTATACAACAGGGATTCTAATACAAAATTTTCAAAGTGGCCCAAAGAGAGGAATACTGGGGTAAAAGATAGCCATGACAGAGTTTATTTTTACTTTAATTTTTACTTGCCTTTATTAAACTACAGGGCACCAGAAGAACTTGTCAAACTAATGAGAATCACTGATAGACCTACCAGTCTAGCTTCTGCCTGTCCCTATCTGACAGGCAGCAAGAGGCTTGATAAAGCTCTTTATTTTTTGGTTTGGTTTGGGTTTTTTGCTGACTGTTTGAGGTTGAAATACATGGCAAGTGATTTGTGTGTCTGCGTAAGCACTGCCAACCTGCATTGGCCTTGAAAATTCTGCTTGGCACCCCTTTATTTTTTTTTACCATGGGCATGCCCAGAGGGATGCCTAATTAAGCTCCAGTAGATGAGAAGACTTTGATGGATTTCCCTCAGGAGGGGGATAACACTCAGAACAAGAACTTTTTTTGGCAATTAAAGGAAACTGAAGTGAGTGGATAAGAGTTTAGGGCTATAGTGGTAGGTAATAGGCTCCAGATAGAATCTGGAATTCAGAATGGAAAATCAGCTATGAATATTGAACCAGTTGCTAGAATACCCATGCATCCAACAGGGAGAAAAAACTCCTGCAGCAGCCTTAATAGTGTAACTCCTTAAGATCAAGAAAGCCATCTCAGAAAGCAATAACACAATCCACAATGCAATGTCAGTATCTTTTCGTCCTTTTAAATTTTAATATTTTAGTGTTCAAAGTGGTACATGTTCATCATTGGTTTGTGAACCTTACAAATTAATCTTTAATTAATTGTTAACAATTTAATAACAGACTTAATTTAGAAGAAACCAGATTTAGATTAGGCACCAGGAAGAATTTCCTCACTGTCAGAGCAGTATGACAATGGCACCTATTACCTGGGGAAGTTGTGGGCTCTCCCTCACTAGAGACATTCAAAATGTGTCTGAACAGTGATGGATCCAGTGACCTTCTGGTCACTTCTAACTACTATTCTATGACTTTTCAGAGAGGTAACCATGTTAGCCTGCTGCAGCAACACACTGAAGATTATGCTAGAATACACTTCATGCTGGGAGTTGAAGGACTTCTGCCTAAACTTAGGATTGCACCCTTAAATTATGCATTTTAGGCTTCTGCTCTAAATCTCCATGACTTTGAATCTTAAGAGGAGAAGACTGTGCGGGGAATATGATAGCACTCTACAAGTACCTAAGATCTCTTCTCCCTCATACCAGAGTGTAGGACATGGAATAATCAACTCAAGCTGTGACAAACCAAATTCAGGCTAGATAGCAGGAAGTTTCCTAGCTGTCAGAGCAATAAGACAGTGGAACCAGTTCCCTCGAGAGGTGGTGGGTTCTCCCATACTAGAGACATTCAAAAGAAACCGGACAGCCATTTGAGTGGGATGATATAAATTGGTGTCCTGCAATAGCCGAGGGGGCGGGGGGGGGGTGGACTGATGGCCAACTCTGCTGTTCTGTTATTCTATGAATTTTCATAGATGTAACCATGTTAGTCTGCTGCAGCAACAGCATAAAGGTCACACTAGAATACACTTCATGAGTTGCATGAGTGCTATCCATAGCTGGAAAGTACATAGGAACACATAGGGTGTAGAGAAGAAAAAAATGTGTAAGGTGGTATTAGGTCTCATTGAAATGCAGACACACAATGCACACAGGCTGAAGTGAGGAACAGAACTGTACTGCTCCCACAAAGAACTTCACTCATATAGCCATGATCTGCAAGTGATGTTAACCAACATAGATAGCACTGAGTCATGATGGGGTTTGTAGGACCAAAGAATCAACAAGGCAACAAGTTGTCCACCTGCTGCCTGTTACCCCAGTATTCACTTACTGTTGCTGCATGTGGTGTGCAGAAGATGCTGCTTAACCAAATAGATTTGTATGATGACAGCTGAATTGACAACTATTTTGCAGGCATTAGAATGGGTTAGGGACATCAGGTCAGAGTGGGCAATTATCCTGATTCTTTGTCACGTTTGTTAGCAATCCAGCAAGGAGGCATAGAAAGTATTCTCTCCATATGGAGACATATAAATGTTTCCATTTATAAGTAACAGATGGCTTCTAAATGTTGATCTATATCTTATGGGGCTTGAGCTGGCTCATGGGTATTAGTGGTAATTCACTGGATGATCAGGCCTGCCAAGCAAGTTTTGGGGCACAACATAGTTAATAACAGATTTCCCTGTTATGAGTAGAGGTTAAACGTTGGTTTTGGCATCAAAACTAACTCATTTGGCAGAAACTGTAGAAAAGAGGTCTTGTCCATCCCTGAATGATTTTAGGATTTCCGACCAAAAGGTCAGATTCTGCAGGTTGTATGTTCCAGGCCTTGAGTAGACATTGTACTTTACATAGCAATGTTTGTTTTAAGTAGATACTTGTGGAACAGATGAAACAGCAAACCCTTTCTCTGGAATTGTCTGTTGTAAAGCATGTAACAAGGCTTTAGGCTGAGGATTAAAGTCTTTTCTTTAGGGTCAATTGACTGAATTAGGAATCCTAGAAATGCAGTCCTCAAATGCCATGAAGACGTGTTAAATGCCTGCTTAGGAGAACCAGCTTTGGTTTCCCCTGCCCCTCTCCAGTAGGTAATGGTCATGCCTTAATCCATGCCTTACCTTGCTCAACCAGGAAGTTTTAATAGATGAAGAATACCTACTTCCTGTTTCCTCCCCAGCCAACTTCCACTTCCTGTTTCCTTCCCACTAGTTGTTGCTAGGTTCTTTTGCAAGAGCAGGAAACATGCTTCTGCCCATCTCTATTCCTTGACTGAAAGTCCTGCACTCTTCTCCACAGTGTGACGTTGTGGACAACCCTGCCCAAATAGCCGAGTTTTATACATCACAATCTTGACCATATCCAGGTATGAGCCTTTAAATTTGTGCTCTGTTGCCACAGGTGCCAGAGAATAACTTTCTGGGCCCCTGGGGTTGTGCTCCATGTTGCACAGAACTAAGTGGTCTAAGAGGCCACTTACAGCGGGGATGAGGTGGAGAGGGCACCACTGCCCCTTTTCTTTCAAAGCACGATGGTTGTCCCACCTCTGACACTGACAGAAATTAAAGTGGTGTGCTAAGTGGATACAGAAGGTTTACAGATATGCAGGCCAGAGCTCTCCAGAGAAGGCATTTGGACTGTTGAGGCTACCAGTTATTTTTGACATATACATATAAATGACATTTTATCAGATCTTTTAAAAATCTCATGAATTGCCTGTAAATGTCAGTATTCACCAAATTTCTGAAATTTGCCAACTAAAAATCATTATCTTTTCATTTGTCTCTTTTTTGTTTTCCTCATTGATTTGATGTATCAAACACTTGAAGATTGTGTTAGTCATAAACTATTCTCAGTTCTACTTGGAACCACAAGTTACCATAATCTACAACTGATTTTATTCTTTTTTAAAACATAATTTGTTGTTTTATTTGTAGCCATTTTTCCTCTATTCCTTAAAACATACATGGTTGCTTGGTGTTATTGAAGTTCTTTATTTTCAACAGGAATAAGGCATATGATTGGATACAATCTGTATAAAAATAATAATAATATGGCCAATTATTCTTTATATACTTTAAGACAAATTAAAAGAAGTTGACTAAGCTAACTATAACATGTATACTTATGTATGTGTGTGTATGAAGTGCTTTAAATGTGTTTTAAACTTATTCTAATTGCTATGAAAGAAGCATAAATATTGCTGGCATTCCAGCTGCTGATTTTATCTTTACTGAGAAGAAAGACAACAGAAGGAAAATGTACAAGAGACTACTAGCATTTGTACTCCCCCATTTAAAGGTTTGAAAGAGAAAAAAAGAACTTCAATAGAATAAAGCTAGAGATGCTGTAACACTTTACTCCTAAAACAACCCAATGTGGGAGAAAACGCTTACAATGGGAGCACCGCTCAGACTTTGAATAGCAGCTTTTAGGGGCCTATTTAGTAGACTTTTGTGTGATTGCTATGCTGAGAAAATGTGGAATTTAAGCTGTTGTTAAATGCAGATAAAGGTCAGAGAGCAGGATCTCCACAAACTATCGTTTGCAATATTTTTTTTAAACTTCCTTTATCCACAGAAGGAATTCACCATGCCAAAGCTAGGCAGGATTCATGCAAAATAAGGTATTCCTGGCAACCATGAGGTATTTACTGCTATTAACAAAGACCAGCACATAAATGCATTTGAATCTCAAACACAAGCCAGTGTTGTAAAAGAGTTCCAAAAGGTATTCACTTTTTGTCCACTTGCTGTTGGTTAGAATGATATAATCGATTTTTATTTAGAAATGCAATGGACTTCTGCTGCAGCAATGGCTTTCATCTTCTTTTGCAGAGTATAAATATTGTTAGCTTAATACCACTTGGAAGTTACTAATACTAGTATAAACTCTATTGTGCCGCTAGGCATGTTAATCAAACACGTTTCAGTTCTCAAAATCAATTTATGTATTTCATCTTTAAATCTTTGCACAGATAAAGTAGGCTTAGTTCTACTTCATTGCTTTCAATATTAGTATTACTTCAAAATTCATATTTATGAGATTATATTAAAAGTGAACATATTTAATTACATTTATATTTAAATATATTTTCCATGAAATTTATTTAGACTTAGGAAAAGCTTAACATGTATTATAGACATTCTTGTCTTGCTTCTCGTTTTTCCAAATATAGCTACTGATATTCTAGCCATACCCTAGTCTACACTGGAAAAATCTACTCTTGATATATTGCGGGTTGCTGAGATAGTGGAACTGCTTTTGAAACATTTACTCAGGTTAGTAAACCATACCTAATGGATTAGTTTAATGGATTTCTAGAGTCCGATTTCAACCTGTATTTAGTATTTTCCTGCTTGCTCTTAAATTTATATAAATTGACATGCAAACCGTTCCTTTCGGCATTAATCTGTCTTTCAAAAACAGAAGTTAGGTGGAAGTTGATGTCAAAGCTCTGATTATGTTCAGCCAAAACTATATCCTATTTTACTTAGTAATTCAATACCAGCTCTGTGCTATGCATGATGATATTGCCAGTAAATCCCCCCCTCTTACTTTGTGATATATATCCTGATCTTCTATATGCACCAGAGACTGTCTGTCTAAATTCATTATGTGAATTTATTTCTTGTGGCCACAATCTAGTGAAAGTATAGCCATAAGTACCAGCGAAATCATTGGAGCCTGCGCTTGCATTATATGGAATTGTGGCCAATATGGGGGTTATTTAAGCAACATTAATAACTGAAGATGTTACTTTTAGAAACCTGCTTATTTTTTGTCAAGATCATCATCTCAATTTGCAGAACACAAACTAACTAATATCAAAGTAGTATCACATAAAATATAACTGAATTCCAAGTACTGGAAGTTTTTTCCCCCCCAAATCTTTGTACAGCCATTACTCAATCAACCATTGCCTCCATATATAATACAGTGATAGTTATACTGGCCTGATTTACGGGGCTGATTTTTAAGATTACTGAGAGAATCTATATGAAGTGGTTTTAGAAAAAAGCATTATCTCAACACTTTAGGAAGGAACTAATCTGTTCCCTGCATTCAATATTAGGTACATGTAGCATTCACAAAAGTGCATGTCTCAATGTATGAAACAGAGTTAACAGGCTTGGTAACCGTGCACATGAGGAGAGGGGAGATGTGGTAGAGGACTGAATCCTTCCTTAAGAATTAGTACTCTCATAATAATGAGCTCCAAATTGTACATTGTCATATACTTTACTAAGTTTGGTGGATGTAAAAACCTTTATAACAAGGGCAGTACATGTACATTATTTATAAGATTCCCTGAAGTATCTGATCATGTCTCATTGTAAATATATTAGTACACACTTGAAATAGATTTGGGATTGTTAAATGCTAAGATCTTTTATAGCAGCTTTCTTTCTCCATTAACTGTGAGAGTACCTTGGAGTGCTCAATATTTTCAAATGCATGAATTAAAGTGCAAAGTGACAGTGGAATTATTACTTTTCATAATTAACTGAAGTGTTTTTCTACTTGAAAAATATTAAATACTAAATAGCTTGTGTGTTGTTCTTTTGTCTGTGGTGAACTGGGAAAGAGTCTTTTCCAAGTTCATGCATAAAACTCCCAAAGCTTCTTAGATCTCATTAGCATACATTTTAACTTATGCATGATACAAAGAAAAAAAGTGGCTAATGATATTGCACTCTCTTGCAGGCTTTTTATGCTACAGAAGGCATACTACATAGGATTACCGTGCAATTGTGATGGTAATTTGAATCAATTATTTTAAAGATAAAGATACATAAAAAGAACTCAAACTCTACACACAGAAGCACATTCACACAAATACGTTACTTTTATTCTGCTCAGTCACAAATGTGTTTGTAGTTTGCTAAGCCATTTCTGTTTAGGAGATTATAATATGTTTTGTTGGATCCCAGTATCCTATAAAGATAAAGATAAGTAGCAGAATTCACATGTATACTACACTTATCCTTTTACCCAGAAGTAATGTGTTTGTGATTATTAAACCATTTCTACTTCACACTAGAATTCTGATTCGTCACACTAGATCCCATTGCAATGCAGTTCTGACAGATTAAACTTTTGCAAAAAAGGTAAGGAACGCCACAGCAAAATTAAATTTTGTAGAGTCCCGCAGAACTAGGGTCCATTGAAATAAGAAAGATTGGTTATGTTTTGTAAAACTGGTGCTGTAAAATTAAGTGCATTTCCTCACCTAATAGAAGCCACTTAAAATAAGGGATTTATGGCAGTAGTAATTCCCTCCAAATTGTATCTGAAGAGATTTGAAGCCTATATATCAAGAATTTACCCATAATTTTTTCAATCTTAACCTACAAAAAAGTGTATCTGTTTCAACTCTGGTGTGAGGTACATACACAGTTTGCATACGCAGCTTGGCCACTGCTATGTTCCTTTTGGTAGCTATGAAGGTGCTGGGTTCCCCCTTGATGAAGAACTTGGAGCAATGCTATGTCAGGACTAGAAATGGGAGAGACATTTATTTGGGTCACCTTTTAATGCAATTTAACCTAACTCTACACTTTCAAACTAATATGTCAACCAAAATGCTATTATCATTCTAAATGTGCTATTCTAAACATTTTGCAATTATATGTAACATAAAATAGGTATTTTAGGGTAACCCACACAAAAATGCATCCATTAGAGAAAGTAACATGTGCCTTGCACCGCCTTGCAACAGTGACACATGCTATGGTAACTTCCCAGTTGGATTATTTTAACATGCTTTATGTGGGGCTGCCCTTGAAGATAGTCTGGGTGCTTCAGTTGGGCCTCCTCCAGGAGCCTCCTTGAAAGAGATTAGGAGGGTGGCTACCCAGAAGAGGGCCTTCTCTGTACCTGAAGGAGCGCTTACGTCCATATATGCCCGCCTGCCCCCTGAGATCTGCGGGAGAGGCCCTTCTCCGGGAACCCTCTGTGAAGGAAATTAGGAGGGTAAGTACTCGGAGGAGGGCTTTCTCTGCGGTGGCGCCCAATCTATGGAATGCGCTCCCCAGAGAGGTCCGCCTGGCGCCATCGTTATTTGTTTTTCGGTGCCAGGCGAACACCTTTTTATTCAAACATCATTTTAACTGTTAATACTATTTATTTATTTTATTTTTCGACCAGGGCGACTTATTTCATATTGTTAACTTGTTTTATATTTTTATTGTATAATATTTTAATTGATATATTTGTGAGCTGCCCCGAGGCTTCGGCGAATGGGACGGCATAGAAATTTTCTAAATAAATAAATAAATAAATAAATAAATAGTGGCACCCTGACTGTGGAACATGCTCCCTAGAGAGGTTCACCTGGTGCCAACACTTCTTTCCTTTCCATGCCAGGTGAAAACCTTTTTATTTTCCCACTACTTTAATTGTTAATTTATTGTTATTTTCATCTGTGGTTTTACATTTAATATTGGATACAGTGCTACTTTTACTTTTATTTTTATCTAATTTTATTGTTATTGTGAACTGTCCCAAGACGTCTGTGATGGACAATATACAAAAGTTTTAAACAAATAAATATCATTTATTTTATTTATTTTATTTATTTTTATTTATATCCTGCCTTTTTCCTACAAAGGGCTCAAGGCAGCTTACATCATCCATCTTATCCCCACAACAGCAACGCTGTGAGGTAGGTTGGGCTGAAAGTCTGTGACTGGCCCAAAGTCACGCAGTTGGCTCCATGGCCGAGCGGGGACTAGAACCCAGATCGTCTGAGTCCCAGTCCCAGGCTCTTAACCACTACACCACACTGGCTCTCATGTGGACAATTATTTATTTATTATATTTTTACACCTCCCATCAGCTCAAAGGCTCCCTAGGAACAATGGTGGCAACAAATGCCTTCAGTAGTCCAAATTGTAAACAAAATTGCACGTATTACATTTTTAAAAAATTCTTGACATTTAGGATGAATGAAACTTGATACTGGAAATATTCCAAACATTCAGGATAAAATGGACTTTGTTGTTGTCATATGCCATTGTTATGTCTCTAACTTATGGCAGTCCTAAAAATGAACGCTATTCAAAGTGTCTTGTCCTTGACAGCCTGACTCTGCTTTTGTAAACTCAAAGCTGTAGCTTCCTTTATAGAGTCAGTCCATCTCATATATGGTCTTCCTTTCCTTCTGTCTTTGACTTTTCCCAGCATTATTGTCTTCTCCAAGGAGTCTTGCCTTCTCATGTGCCCAATACCTTCAGTTTTGTCACTTTTGTTCTAGGGAAAATTTTGACTTGATTTAATCTTGTTTCTCTTTCTGTCAGTCCATGGTATCCACAAAGCTCTCCTGCAACACCACGTTTCAAATGCATTCATTTTCTTTTTGTCAGTCTTTTTCACTCTCCAGATTTCACATCCATATATAGAGATTGGGAATATAATAGGGTGGATGATCTTGTCCTTGGCCTGCAGTGAAATGTCCTTCACTTGATGATCTTTTCCAGTTCCTTCACTGTAGCCCTTCCAAGTCTTGATCTTTGAATTTCTTGGCTTCAGTCTCCATTTGAATTGAGCCAAGGTGTGTATTTTCAATTTCATTAGTATTGACATCAGAGTTCTGTAATTCTTCTGTATATTTATTTATTAATTATATTTATATCCTACATTTTCAATCTTTTCCTTCTCTCAATCTTATCCTCACAATAACAACCCTGTGAAGTAGGTTGGGCTGAGAGTTCCAGATCGCCCGAGTCCCAGTCCTGCACCCTGAACCATTATACTATGCCAGCTTCCTTAAAGCTGAGATGCAGTCTTGCTTTTGCACTTTCTTCTTTCACTTTCACCAGCAGTTGTTTCACTTCAAAGCTGCTTTTGTTTCAACACTGGGGCCTCAGTTCTGTAACCTTTTGCTTTTGCTTCTCACATTGTCCCTAGCAATTTTCTTTCTACTGTTTTCTATCTATGCTTTTTCTTCCTTTATGCTCCAGGAATGGTACTTCTGCATTCTGAAATGAATGAATGAATACCTCTGTTTTCAGTCTACAGTTCTTCATTTTCAGTTGAGTTCCGTAAATGCAAATCTTTATGTGAACTTTACATTTATCAGAAATTGTAAATTCTAAGTTGTACTTTGGCTCTATGCTTCTTTAGTGATTTTTGATATTAAGAATTCATGGTCACTAGCAGAATCTGCTCCTAATCTTGTTTAGCTAGGGATAATATAGCTTCTCCATGTCTTATTCCCAATTACATAGTCTGTTTCACTTCTGTACTGGCCATCTGGTGATTTCCATTTATACAGTTATGTGATCTTTATTTATTTATTACATTTTTCTACCACCCCAAATCTATCTGATAAAGCATCTGGTGAACAAATTCCTTTGTTGCCGGAAGGAATGCAAGGATGGCTCAGGCACACTTCCTTAAGCACCATGTTCCAGAGATGGGATGCAACCACAGAGAAGGTTCTTCTCTTGACTGTCACCCCTTTTCTTTAAGGGCTGGTTCTTGGAAAAGGAACTCCATAGATCTTAAGAACTGGTCAGGAACATATGGACAAATGTGTACTTCCAGATACCGGGGCTTCAAGCCATTTAGGGTTTTATAAGTTGACATCAGTAGTTTGAAATAGGTCTGGACTTCAACAGGCAGCCAGTGTAGCTGATAGAGGGCTGGAGTGATATGATCTTGAGGGCCAATCCTTATTAACAGCTGCACTGCCCTGTCCTGAACCAATTGAAGTTTCTGGACCATTTTCAAAGACAGCCCCACATAGAGTGCATTGCACTAATGTAGGCTAGGGGTTACCAGATGCTTGATGTAAGTATTTGGGATAAACAAATTGTGGGCTTCATGGAATTTTATGAGTCATTCCTCTTCATTTCTTACCCCTGCACCAAATTCTCCTACAACATTTGATTCTGCTTTGTTTCCTGCTTTTGTGTTCCATTCAACTATGATTATCAGCATGTCTTCTTTTGGTATGTTACCAATTTCCTCTTGAACACCTGCATAATGTTTTTGATTCTTTTTCTACATCGGTTGTTGGAGCATAGACTTGAATGAGAGTTATGCTTATAGATTTTCCATGAATTCTGATTGCTAAAATTCTGTCAGACTTTGCATTCTTGCCCATTACTGTCTGTGCTACATCATGCTTTAGAATTAGAGCCACTCCATCTTTGGAGTTTGTTATTTCCAGAATAAAATGCTTTGTGTTTGTCTGACTGAAAATATCCCATTCCAGTTGACTTTAGTTTGCTTTAGTTTGCTTACACTAAATATGATGTTTAATAATGATGTTTAACCATTACATTTGTTTATGATTTTCCTTTCACCTCTATGTATTTCAGTAATGAAACTTCCTTTCAGCTTCGATCTAGTTGCATCATTAGTAACAGCACTATTTGTACTTGTTTTGCTTTTTCCTTTGAGTCAGTTGAGTTTCTTCCAACCTAAGAGACTCATCTTATCTATTGTTTTGTCATAGCGTTTTCAAGGAAGGAAAATTCAGAAGTAGTTTGCCTTCCTCTGTGACTGCTAACCAGAATTAGCTTGAGCATTACTGTTGTTTCTTCGTCGTGGCCTCTGTGCATCACACATATGGGTGCTGCGCCTGTGCAGTGCCTTTGGCCGGAAGATTGAAAGCTAACAGTTTTTCGCAGGAAGCTCCGCTCCCCCTCCCCCCTATAGCCTATAAAGAGCGGAGTGTCTGCCATTTTGTTCAGTCTTTGCGACTGCCGTTTGTTGTGCCTCGTGCTGCTTTCGCTCTCGCTTTGACCATTACTCGTTCTCACTGTTCGCAATTGTTCTTCTCTCCAAGTTTAATATCCCTGTTTAGTAGTTTGGTAGTTCTTGTTATTATCACCTCCTTGTAGTTCTCTTGTTTCTTTCGTTCTCACTCTCTTTAAAAAAAACCAAACCAAAAATATATTATTACCCTCTGCACTGTCTTCTCTTTTCTCATGATGGCGCAACAGTTGGCTTTCCGCAAGTATGCGGAATGCGGGTCTAAAATGTCTCCTGCAGACCCGCATGATCTATGCCTCCTCTGCTTGGGGGAAGGGCATAGGACGGATAAATGTTCTCACTGCCTGGCCTTCTCTAAGCAGGCCAGGAAAAATTGTGAGAACCGCCTGCGGAGGCTTTTGTGGGATCGGGCTCTCCTCCAGTCTGACCCACTAGTGACTGCTCCGAAGCCTGGCTCCTCTGCTGTAGTTCTGCCCTCACGCCCTTCGGACGAAGGCACGTCTACCATGGGCGCTCCTAAGAAGAAGCATGAGAAAGGGAAGCACACCGATTCCGACAAACCGGCCGACCACAAAAAAGCCAGGAGGGAGAAGGCTCCAAAACCGCCTAAGAAGTCCAAGGACCTGGAGCGTCCTAGGCACCGAGACTCAGGCTTGACCGCCCCGTCGGTACCGATGACTGCCACTGTACTGACTCCATCTGACCCGGCGCTTCAGGCGGCTATGAGGGTTACCCCTCAGGGTTCCCCTTGTCATGTGACTGAGCTTCCGTCAGAGTCTCTCCCAGTTCTGCCGAGGGAGTCAATTTCTGATGGGGAGATCCGGGATTCCCCGCCTAGGGCTAGGTCCCCCACACCTATGCCCCCGGCCACATTGGAGGCGGATGTTGAAATGTCCCCACCTAGAAGCCGCAGAAGTCAATTCTTAGAGTGGCGATTGGAGGGATGGTACCGCCCGCACCGCTCCTACTACCACAGATGGGGCGATCCACGTTCTGTTGGGTACTCTTCTCCACCATCACCTCGCGACCGTACGTTGTCCTCGGCCCTGAGGCGTGCGTCCCCGGTACCAACTAGGGAGGAGAGCAGTCGGTCCTTCTCTCCTGCGGAGCCCTCATCATCAGTTCCCCTGTACTACGATGTAGAATCCGACGATTCTGAGGTCAATTCCACCTCCCCTGATGCCGCTGTGACCTCTCAGGGCCCTGCGTCACCTGACGAATCCAATATCTCCTTCGCAGAGTTGATGTCGTGTCTTGTCCAGTCCCTTGAGATCAATGCCGTACAGCGGCCAGGACCCAGTACAGACAAGTTCTACGACGTTGTCCACGGGGAGCATTCTACATCTATTGTGCTGCCGCTGATTACCACCTTGCGACAGGCCATGACGCAACTGTGGGACCTGCCCGCCCACCCCCAGCGGAGGTACGAATCCATGTACCGGGTCCGGGAGGAGGACATACCCTTCCTCCTCCATCACCTCAAACCGAATTCGGTCGTGGTGGAATCCTCTTAGGGTAGAGAGGCAAGAGGTCACACCGCACCGAGAGACAAGGAGGGAGGGAAGATCAATTCCCTGGCCAGGCAAGTATACGCTGTCTCTGGCCTAGGGATGAGAATTTCTAATTATGAGGCGACGCTAGCGAGGTACCAATACTTTATTATGCAGCGCCTCCACAACATCGTCTTGGCCCTTCTAGACAACCAAGGTGACCTAGCTAAGGTCTTTATAAAGGAGGCAATGCAAGTCGCCATCCAACAGCTGTCCACTGCTCGACATCATGTGGACACGGACTCGAGGGCCTTGGTCGGTGCCGTCTCCCCCTGGAGGCATGCGTGATTATGCAACTGTAACTTTCCGGAGGAGACGAAGAGGCGGATAGAGGAAATGCCCTTTGACGGGTCTGGCTTTTCCACTCAAGAACCGACCACAAGCTCAACAAAATCCACAAGTCACATATGATGGCCCGGAGGATGGAACTCCAGCCCCAGACCAGACGTAAGTGGTCATGGACCTGCCCTTCCTACAGGCAGTCCTATCAGTCCAGACAGCAGCCCCAACACCGGCAGCAGCAACAGCAACGCCGCTGTCAACAGCCCCCACAACGGTATCAGCAAGGCCGTCGTCGTTTCGACAGAGATAGGAGGCAGCGTTGACGGGACGGGCGAACCACTCCTCTACTTCCCACCTTACCCACCCCTCTCTCATCTGGGGACCGGCTGAGAAGCCGACTCCCCATTTGGGAGTCCATCACATCTGATCGGTGGATATTGTCCTTCATACAGCACGGCTATCGGATAGAATTCAACATCGTTCCTCCATCGAGTCCGATCCGGTTTACTTCATGATAGCCGGTATTGCTTGATGAAGTTCAACAACTTCTTTGTAAAGGAGCGATTCATCAAGTGACTCAGGCTGACGGACTTCACGGATTCCATTCCAGATATTTTACAGTCCCAAAGCGGGATGGTGGTCTGCGTCCGATCTTGGACTTGCGCAATCTTAATCGGTTTATCACAACAAAAAAATTCCGAATGACCACCCTTCAAAATATTCTACTGTTGCTGAGGAAAGAGGATTGGTTCGCCTCATTGAACTTGAAGGACGCTTATTTCCATATTTCCATTCACCCGTGTCATAGGCGCTTCCTTCGTTTTGCTGTTGCGTCCCAACTATTCAAATTCACAGTTTTGCCTTTCGGACTGGCTACTGCTCCGAGAGTGTTCACCAAATGTATGGCTCCTGTCTGCGCTTTCCTATGGCTCCAGGGGGTACAAATTTACCCTTACCTTGATGATTGGTTGCTGGTGTCCCAATCCAAGGAGTGACTTCTTGCATCCATATGTACAACCTGTGCCCTGTTAGACAATTTGGGACTATGCATTAATACCAAGAAATCTTCTCCCAGTACAGATGATCACTTTCATCGGAGCCCATTTGGATTCTGCAGTGGCGAAAGCCTTCCTTCCTCGGGACAGACAACAGACTCTTGCTCGCCACATCCATCGACTGCGACGAGACATGACGGTTCTGGCACGGTCCATCCATAGACTTCTGGGGCATATGGCTGCATCAGTTGCTGTGGTCACACACACCAGACTTCACCTTTGTCCCCTACAACTTCTGTTCAACAAAATGTTCCAACCACAAAGAGTTCTGACAACAAAGATGATTCAAATTCCATCCTCTGTGCTCCATTCTCTGCTCTGGTGGTCGGTCCCAGCCAACCTAACTGTGGGGGTTCCATTCAGACCGTGATGCCCTTCGGTAACCCTCGGTACCAACGCATCCCTACTGGGATGGGGAGCAGTATGCTCCGACCTATGCACTCAGGGCATGTGGAATCGTCTAGAATCCAGGAATCATATCAATTTCTTGGAGCTCCTGGCTGTATTCAAGGCCCTGCATTCCTTCAAAGATGTTCTCTGACATCGGGTCATTCAGATAACCTCGGACAACATAGCTACCATTTTTTATCTGAACAAGCAAGGTGGAACAAAGTCGCCAACTCTGGCCAGATGCAAATCTGGGAATGGTGCATCCCGAGGGGCATTACTCTGATGGCAGTACATCTCACCGGTACGGACAATGTGGAAGCGGATCTTCTGAGCAGACGCATGCTCATATCTCACGAATGGGAACTAGACCCCCAGACGTGCGACCATCTCTTCCGTCGCTGGGGTTTCCCCGATGTGGATTTATTCGCCACCTGACAGAACAAGGTGTGCAACACTTTCTGTTTGAGAGCGGGAATCGGGCACGGATCCCTAGGGGACGCCTTCATGATTCCTTGGAGCAACCTGAAATTTACACTTTTCCCCCAATTGCCCATTATGAGAGTGATAGTGAAGATAATACACGACGGAGCCACAGGGTTACTGATAACCCCTTGGTGGCCACGCCAAGCCTGGTTTTCTACACTTCTCCACATCTCCCGCGGAGAATACCTCCATCTTCCACTGCTTCCATACCTCATATCCCAACGAGAGGGCACACTTTGCCATCCAGATTTCACATTGCTGAAATTAACAGCATGGAGAATCCGATAACTCTCAATACGGCATCGGTACTGACAGCATCTATAAGTGGCTCGGATCCTGTCTCCGGATCCGGTGCGTTGTTCCGCGTTTCGTCTTTACTCGTTTCCCCCACATCATTGGGTCCAATGAACGTTCCATCAGATCCAATAGCTTTTTATTCGGATATCCAACACATCCTTGATTCTGCGTTAAAGCTGTCTACGCAGAAGTCCTATGTGGCTAAATGGCGATGATTTTCTACTTTTGCCAAGTCTCATTTGTTTTGTCCACATGCTGCATCTATGCATCAAATTCTTCAGTTCCTATTAGAACTGCACCAGTCTAGACTGAAACCGTCTTCATTAAAGTGTACACGGCAGCTATTCCCTATTACCATGGTTTAGTTGACGGTTCACCCATCTTGGGCCCATTGAAGTCCGGGCCCAATTCAAGGTGTTGGTAATGACCTATAAAGCCCTAAACGGCTTGGGTCCTGGTTACCTGAAGGAGCGCTTACATCCATATATGCCCAGTCGCCCCCTGAGATCGGCGGGGGAGGCCCTTCTCCGGGAACCCTCCGTGAAAGAAATTAGGAGGGTGGCTACTCGGAGGAGGGCTTTCTCAGCGGTGGCGCCTAAGTTATGGAATGCGCTCCCCAGAGAGGTCCGCCTGGCGCCGTCATTATTTGTTTTTTGGCGCCAGGCAAAGACCTTTTTATTTAAGCAGCATTTTAAATGTTAATACCACTGAATTTTATCTGGCCAGGGCGGCTTATTTTATAATGTGTGTTTTAAATTATTATGATTATTTTATATGTATATTTTAACTTATTGGTTTTATTTATTGTTGTAAGCCGCCCCGAGGCTTCGGCGAATGGGGCGGCATAAAAATGTTTTAATAAATAAATAAATAAATCTTCTATCAACCAATTATAAAGAGATTTCTTAAGGGTCTTCATAACTGCTGATCTGACTGTTAGTGCTGAAGGGAGTGGATGCATTTTAATCTGGTGTCTCCACTTTGACCATTCCTCCTCAGGTGACCCTCCTAGAAGCCCAGTCTAGTGAAAGAGACTAGCCTCTCAGAGCTTTGCTCTCAGCTTTTCTGATATTCTCAAGGTCTCTCACTATATTAAGATGTTCTCTGAAATGGGGAAAAGGAACTTAAGACTGGAAAAATAAGAAACTGAAAGAATTGGATTTCTTTCAGTCCATACATTCCTAGTTATAATCTGTATCATTCCAGAAGCATTGTTCAAGGGAGAGAGGGCAGTCTCAACTGACCTGGGTGCCAGTAAGATATTTGCAGACACTTACAAGAAAGGGCATGTTACTTTCATGAAAAAGAGAAAAGAAGCCACTGCTGCCACCAATTTTTCCCACTCCAAAAATGCTACTCCTAAAAATTATTTTCACCATCATGAAAAATATTCTGGATTTTCCCCTTCTCTTTTCTTCCAACTTTCCCCACCCTATTTCTGTAGAAAAACATCAGCCTACACTAAAAACATCTAAAATATGAAACAGGACAGATTTGGAATATAAATCATTCCTGCCCACCCAACAACAAATCAAGCCAAAAGGCTTCCAGCTACTATGTAGTGTCAAGAAGCTCTTGTTCATCTTGTAGGACAGACATAGCAAGAACAGTGACTCTTTAATGAAGCCATTCTTTTCAAGCAATAGGTAGAAACAGTACTGCAAAAATGATGTAGTCATTAAACAAGATACAAAATGCCATTAGCAGAAGAAGGTAAAAGAAAACAGGTGGAGGAAACATAGGAGAAACCAGGTTGGATAGCAGGAAGTCATCACTTAACATGTTCATGTAGCCACTTCTCAGTCTCTTGAGACAAATTCCATTGTTCAAGAGCCTGCTTCTTTAACATGTTCTATATGTCAGATTTAACACTTCTACCAAGTCTAACTGTCTGGATTTATTCTTAGCTCTCTAAGCCTTCACTAGTAAATGCCTAGGTATGAAAGCAGCACATCTTAGCTGTGCTTGCTGCAGCTTCAAAAGAGACTATATAGTAGGGTTATATCCAATTATTACAAATTGCATTTACACATTTCAGCAAGCAGGTAGAGTTCATGGTGAATTTGTTGCACTTCGCCATCTCAGATTTACCTCTCACATTTAATAACAGCATGATTCCAGTATGGACTTGGTTCATCTACTTTTAATTGGTGTAGCTCTGAATGTGGTAGCAGGAGTAATGCAATGAATAGCATAAATGGAATAGATAAAACTAACAGACGTTTTGAATAGCAGAAAGAGCTGTAGAGGCAGAGTATAACAATAAACACTGAGTAACTGATTCCCCTTCTAAAGGCAGTATAGGAATGTAAAAAGAGAAGGCAGTTAAAGTATGAATGTAAAAGAGAATGCAATGAAGGTTAAAAGGTCTTATTTGTAGAAAAGAAGCAAATGGTGTTCAGAAAAGCAGAGCTATTAAACCAGTGAACAAGATGGATCTAATTCTGTGCTTTTAACAAGAAATAATAGTCCAAGTTAATCTTGCAATAGTGATTTATTTATTTAATCAATTTATATGCCAGCTTCCTATCATACATTCTCATAGTGGCTTATGTTAAACACTGAAAACAAACTCCTTCTGCCTAAGGTAAGAGAAGCAGTGCTGATGCCTTGCCCTCCCACTTCTTGCTGCAGCTACCACCCACCTTCCTCCCTTTGATTCACTCTGACTGCCTCCTCAGAGCAAGCCAGAAGGCGGGCTCTCTGGAGAGCTGTATCAGCCTGACTCTTTAGAGCTGCCCAGTGACAGATGCCTAATTCTGATGTCATTTCTCAGATCCTAATTCTGATGTCATTTCTCCTGAAGAGCTGTTCCTATGAATTCAGTTGCTCTGCAGCGAGTCTTCCAAGACACCTCTCTTATGGAGGAATTGCCTGTCCTCTGTTATCCCTGGTCAGATAAAAGACCAGCTGGATGCATTGGAGAAAGGTGGACTACCCTAGAGGAGGGGTGTCCCTGGATATCACCTACAGTGCAGGTAATCTCCTAGGATACCTCTCCAGCCAGGCACTGCATGGCTCTTAGGAAGGGCCTGCTTGAAGCCAAGCATTTGAATCTGGGCAGTGCTCTGAAGAGCTGCACTGGTCACTTGTGCAGCTGATGCAGCTACACAGAGAGCCCACCCGCCTCTGGCATGGTCTAAGAAAGTCTTTAGAGAGAGCCAGAGGATGGGAAGTTCCTCTGTTCATCCTGTCTTGCTCTGAGGGTCCCTCAAAAATGGTGGTAGGTACTCCTGAGAGTTTGCCCGCCTGCCCATCCATCTGCCCCGTTTACTCTGAAAGGGTAATCAGAGGGCAAGTTGTTCAGAAGAGCCATGCCAGCTGCTATCTTGGGTTGGCTAGCTCTTGGTATAAAAATTGGGCTGCCATGGCACAAGTAGTAAGTGCTGTGTTGAAAGGGGTTGAATGTAATTATCCCTCTTGAACATATATTCTCCCTCTGTAAAAAATGTCTTTTGTAATTATTTTTTCACTGGGTGTGCTTTGCCCATTTTCTTCCTGTAATAAACATCCTTTGGAGGAATATTTTTACATTGCCTTTCAAGGGAAAGGTTGTCTGATGGGGAAAAAATGTCCTGACCTAGCTCTAATTGGTATACTGGTCAGGACAGAATGATGGTATAGAGGTAAAGTTTGAAGTTCAGGCATTCATCATGACATTCTCCTTAGTCACACCCCTAAGGCAAACATTCAGGAGCTGTGGTGACCCATTTCATCAATCATTTCTAACAGTTTTCAACTCATGATAGCTAATACGTCTTAATTGCCCATTCAAGACCAAGTCATCCCAAAATATTTGCTTTTCAGTAGGCAACTATATATTTGGTACTGGAAAACTTCATTCCTCTCTTCACAGATTCTTGTGAGGACTGCAGCTAGGTTTAGGAATCCTAATTTGGCGGGGGGGGGGCGGGGGGAGTGATTTCAGTGTCTCTGCTAATAAAAACGAGCCAGCACTGCATCCCTGTAGGCCCTGGCTTTCTTTCCACATCACTAGGAAAGATTGTAGTTGGGCATATAGGCTCATTTGACTATACATGCCCATCCATATTCTGTTTCATATAGCCTTGAACTAGTCTCTATTAGAGCTGGATTGGGTTAAAAGTTTTTTTTATACAGGGCAGTGGAGCAGCAATGAAAGCTATTTTCTGTGATTCGTCTTTCCCTGTATAGCTTCTCACCCTTTGAAACACTGTCCGGGTGGCCTGGGTGGCCTCAAGGGGAAAGAACAATGGCAAAGAATCACCATCTTCTCCATTGACCAGATGGGAGCAAGCCTCCACTAAATTACAGAGCTTTCAATCAGTAGATGAACATCGATTGGTACACCCACCCACGTTCACTATATGAGCTCCGATCTGCTGAGATTAAGTAAAGAACAAGTTGTATAAAATAACCAAATAGAACAGTTTTTTTGATAGGTGCTAAAATGCATGCAAGAGTGGAAAGTAAGGGGAGTTTTATTGGTGAATATTTCACCCCCCCCCCATCATGGGAACTTATACAAGCATTAAAAATAATATTCTAGATTAAAATTTTAAAATAGCTTCAGATCTGGTTTTTATAGTGGCATAAGGTTCATAAGGTTGTTTGCAAGATATATAATAATTTGTTAAACACCTATCTTTTTTTCTGTAAAGGTTGCAAATTTGAGAGTTGGGTTATTTTATCTTTTTTTTACTCCACTAAATTTAAAATTTATTTAAATTTTGATATTTATTAAATGCTTATTGAATGTTAAAAATAAACATTCCCAGAAAACCCGAGTCCCTATACTTACAATGCAGAATTAGTGTGAAAATTTGAAACTTAAGACCACTAGGTGGGGTTGTAAACAATATAGTGTTTGTTTCATTTTTATGCTTTGCTGAAGCTGCATCATGCCAAATATATAAGACAAACAATGGTGAATCAATAAGACAAATATGGCTTTTATAACAAAATTTCTCCCTATTGTAAAATTTGAGAAATGTAAGCCAATAACATTATTAATTGTTAAAAAGAAAACAATCCATGTTCAATGAGCATATCAAGATCCATGCAATACCCTTTTTTGTCTCTTCCATGGCCATTTTTCTCATTTTACAGCATGGTTCCCTCTTCATTGTACGGACTTATCAACCCCAACTTGAAGTAGTAAAGAACAGGGAAATCAGGAATGTTAAGCAGCTATAAAAGTTCATTCTGTTTTATTTTATTTATACAGACTGGAGGGAAGCATTCATTGGAGTGGTGCTATTCCATGCACAAATAGCCACACAGCAGTGTATATTTTAATTTTATGTAGCAATAACTAAAAGGGCTGACAAAGCCACAATCAAACAAAGCATACCCAGCTATGCCCAGTAATCTGAATCTGACTTTAAATACCTTCCCGAGAAATTGCTTTGTTGCAAAAACATCATACTGCTGTGTTGTGTAATTTATGCATTCTTTCCAGTGTAATGTGAGGAGGACAAGGTCACTTTTTACATCACTTGAATGATTGAGTGTATATTCTGGGGTTAAGATACTCTCTTTCTTTCTTGAATGTCCAGGCTTTTGTCTTTTAATAAATCTAGAGGGTCTTCTCCCCCCAACGCACATCACCTATTTTTCCACTGCCTTGCACGTATAAAGCACGTAGCTGTGTAGCTGCTGGAAAAAACACCAGTTTCATTGTTTGTATGTCATTATCAATGTCAAAGATTGTCTTTGCAGCTTGGAAAAGACTTTGTATTGAACAAGAATCATAATGGCTGACATTTTCCCCCCACCTTCTGGGTCTTTCAATCAATTAGGCCCTGACTAGTTTTGAAATCCGTCATAGCTTTTCAGTTGTCCACTGATTCTTCCTCAAGATCATCACTCTTCCTCAGCTAAGGTTGTAATACAAGAACTTAGCATATTGCTGAACTAGGAATATTCTCCCTGAATTTAAATAATGTGTTATACAGTAAGTAGGGGGAAAACATTCTTTGTATGTTTGAATATGGTTGTACTGAATTGCAGATTATCACTTATCTGTGAAGTTTAAGATCTTGGATCAAATATATTTTAGGATAAGCAAAATAAGAGCTGGAGACAATGGCAATGTAGCCATCTATTCAGTGTTTAACATGTGAATGTATTCCTGCTTATATGTTTAGATCAAGAATAGTTTACCTTGCCTGTAAAGCTTGGTGGTAATATTTTCTCATTCATTCATTCATTCATTCATTCATTCATTCACTGAATTGATACAATTTATTTGTCACATTCTCTAGTTTCAAAATACCCAAAATGATTTACAAATCAAGGCTAAAAACATGAAATGTCACAAAATCAAATAGCAACCAAAAGCAACCTTACCACCTGATGAAAAATAACCAATGTAGGTGCAGCCACCACAACACAAACCTCAAACCAGCAAACAGGGAAGATAAGAGCATCTGCATCAAAATCTCAGACACTGAAAAATGTCTGTCTTCCTGAAAAACGAAATGATTTAGCAATGAACTGTGGCTAGAAAAAATAATAATTAGATTGCTCCTGGAAGGGTGAATGGCATGACAGAGAAGGCCTTGTCCCACACTCCTTTAGAGCTCAGCTTGTATCAGCTGGGGCTCTTCCAGCCAATTGATTAAAAAACTTGTATGAGATAAACAGGACACTTAGAGTATTTAGGGCAGTGGTGGGCTACTTGTCCTCCATACGTTTTGGCTTGTCATCATCTTCTTCTTCTTCTTCTTCTTCCTCTTCTTCTTCTTCTTCTTCTTCTTATTATTATTATTATTATTATTATTATTATTAACAACAATTTCATTTCTATACCACCCCACAACTGAAGATCTTTAGGCAGTTCACAACAATTCATAAAAACATACAGGGCTTACAGCTCCTGCAACCTCTTCCCATTGGTTATGTTGTCTTGGGCTGATGGAAGCTGTAAGACAAAACATCTTGAGGACTACATGTTGCCCATTTCTGATTTGGAGCTTGAAAAAAACCACCAATTTATTTATTTATTTTAGTTACCTCCTGCTTTTTTCCTGCAAGGAAGCCAAGGTGACTTACATAAGTAATGCTCTTCCTTCTCTCTATTTTATCCTCACACAACCCTGTGAGGTAGATTAGGCTGAGAGTCATTGACTGGGCCAAAATTACCCACTGAGCTTTATGGCTAAGAAGGAAATAGAACCAAGATCTCCTGAGTTCCAGTTCAGCAGTCTAACCACTATGCCTCACTGGTTCTTTGAAAGGTTTACTTCATTTGACATATGCATGATTAATTACTATTATTATTATTATGTGGCTAATGTCCAAAGGTTTTGAGTGCATGTTCATAATGAGTACAGTAATTATGACTATAATAAAAATAAAGTGATGAGAAATTAAAACCATTGGCATATGACTCATGGATACCAGTTTGGAAGCTTGTAATGCTAAGCCCTCTATCATCTGAAGGTCATGAAATTACACTTTTGATCAATTCATGCAAGCAAAGCATTCTCAATATGTTTAATCTAGGACCAAATTAAATGGAGTATTAGTTGTGTTAAGTAACAGCTATACAGCAAATGGATCACTGTTTTGCAATAGAAATTTCAGATGTTTGGCTCCTGATCCAGATTGGTTGGAGTGTGTGTGTGGGGGGGTACATTGTAGGAAGGGTTTAGACTGTCTACCCCACCTGCAATCCAGACTGGGTACTCTGTGCCTACTTTAGACATTAAAGCAATGTCTGTTTTGGCTGTGAAGATACATAGATATTCCAAATAGTATTAGACTGGAGCTTCTCAGTAATATTCCTTAAAACTGGAAATTATGAGGGAGATGTTAGGCAATATGAGAAATTTTGAGGGATTATTTATTGAGAAAATATCAAATGAACATTTTAAAAAGAGGGATCAGCCTATGCAAAAAAGGCAGCTATGGAGATCTTGTTCTGAACTGTAGGGAAAAAGATGAAGAGTAGCCATAAAACTAAGCAGAAAGGTTTTGTCTAACCATATTCCCATGTTTTGTTTTGTTATGCAGCTGAAGAGAATATTTTTAGAACTCAAATGTAAAAAATGTCAAGACACAAACATTATGAGTCTTCCTTTTTACTGCAGTGTTATAATTTCCACAGCAGTAGTATGTACCAGTTCTCAAAGAAATGTTTTATGTTTAAAGGAATATTTTATATGCTCAACACTGTTCTCAAACAGCAGCTAGAGATCAAGCTATTATTAAACATAATTAAGTCTAACTTAGAAATAATATTACAATTGATGCTTAGTATTATTCATAGTCTTCCCAACCAGCTGTTTTATCAACAGTTGGGTCAATTTTTCCTCTTCATGGCTGATTGCCAGACACTAAGGCTGGCAGACCAGAAGAATACATTACTATTTTTGCTATTCCATTGGACATTTTGTATTTGCTATTCCATTGGACATGTATGGAATTTCCAGAGGGCAGAGTAAGGAAGTTGCACATGTATATTAATGGTTTTAAGACATGTGTATCTGTTTATATTGGATTCTAGATATGTGATTTCATCCATGGTGACAGGTATTTTTATATCAGATATTGGCAACCCCAATTATTCAGAAGCCTTAGTGCTAGCATAAATTTAGGGTATAATCCTATGGCTTGTGTCTCTGATGTATCTTACATGCACCTTATGCTTGGAATTAGATGCTGTGGCACTGTCCAGTTTTGCTGCTGCTGTAGTGCCTTGTGCTGGGTATTTCCAATTTAGTGCTAGGGAGGGCCAGGCAAGAAGACTGGGATGATGATTGGAATTGGTACAAGACCTCAACCGCTTCTCTTTCCTGTCCCCCAACATGCCCCCCTTTGCCCCTCTCCAAGACCCTGGAATCAAAAATGAGGAAACTGAAGTGGTCATACTTTGGGCATATAATGAGAAGGAAGACTAACTGGAGGAGACAATGCTGGGGAAAGTCAAAGGCAGAGGAAGGAGGAAGACCAACTATGAGATGGATTGATTTCACAAAGGAAACCACAGCCTTGAGTTTACAAGCTCTGCGTAGGATTGACAAGGCCAGGACATTTTGGCGGGCTTTCATTCATAGGGTCACCACAACTCAGGGATGACTGGACAGCATGTAGCAACAAGAAATGACTGTCTCAGTTCTTAAAACAATCAAAATAAACCCACAAGTATAAAAATAATAGTGTATAACTACTTTTTGTTTTACTTATACTATGCACCAGCAACTCCAAAGACTTCCCAGGAATGCAAACAATATGAATATGATAATAAACCTGTACAATATACAAAAAAAGTGCAGTTCATCCTAAACCATATTAAACAGCAGCTTCACTTCAAGTATGTAACAGGAAAATTATTAGAAAGAATCTTAATTATCAATGTAAAAATCTACAAAAATGGAGCAATCTGGCAACTAAACAACCAGGTGAGGCCCCCTAGGGAAGGCATTCTAAAGAGGAAATGGTAAGATGGTCTTAACTATCACTATTTATGAACTGCAACCAGTTTTTTCAGGGCTGGCTCAAAGTTTACAGCCATGGTTAACATTTGAAATGTGCAACAAGTGTGCTGTTGTTTTGTAGTATATAAGTTATCTTTTTGCCTTGGCTTTCAGTCTCAGGACAGTGCACATAATAAAAACAAAGCAATCAATAACTTCAACAATATAGCACTAAAATAGCAACTATGCACCAAATACAAAATAACAAATTATGGAAGTAAAGCACTTTAAAACTCAACTTTAGGGCAAAACATAAAATGCAGAACAGGACAATAAAAACATATAGAAGTAAATGTCTAAGAACAGAAAAACATAAACATTTGGCTGGTGTCAAATATTAACAAGGAAGATACCACACGCATCTCTCTAGGCATGGCATTCCACTGTTTTGGGGCCATCAGACAGGCCAGTTGGATGGTGACCTCAGGAGGACACTTGAGAAGTTGCCCGAAGCTATAAAGGGCTTTACAGGTCAAATTGAACTGAACCAGGAAATGAACCAAGAGTCAGTTATACAATACTTCTGGAATATAAACTGTAAAGCCAGGTCAGTGCTTTATTATATTTATATCCTGCCTTTTTTCTTTCAAAGAACTGAAGGTGGCTTACACAATTTTCCTTCTCCTCTCAATCTTATCCTCACAATGATCTTACCCTCTCCTGTGAGGAAAGTTGGTTTAGAGTTAAGGTTGAGAGTCTGTGATTGTCCCAAAGCTCCATGGCTCAGCGGGAACTAGAACCCAGACCTCCTGAGTCCAGTGCTGCATTCTTAACCACTAAACCACACAGGCTCCCTTGTCATCGTAGTTTATATAACAGAAGTTCAGATTGCCTTCAGAATAAGCGAAACCATGATTTTTCCAGACCCTTTCTGACAAATTTTTGATATAACACTTTATCAGTGCTGCCTTGAGGAGGTTTGGCAACTATAGAACCATCTCTTTGCTAGGTGCCTTATGTTTCTGGAATCCAGTGGCCCAGCCTGTCTGGCTGTACAGTATTAATCTATTCTGTCTCCTAATTCCCAACTAGTCATGCAAGACTTTAGACAGGCCTGCTCACTTTTTCTGTTTCTATCTTTTCCATTACAGCAGATGGGCTTCAAGTAAACTCAATGTTACAGCATAGACGAGCTGTTATAAAATAGCCAACAAAGATGCATTAATGATTTAATCATTAAGAGTGTGAGGGACATGTTGAACAGTCCATCAATGAGAATAAGTAGCCTTTACTACTATTAAACATCACATTGATTGCTAATCCCATTGACTGCTAATCCTTTCCTCAAGAATCTTTTCTGCTGATTTTACACTAATTCTGTTGTTGTTCCACATTTTAATATGTCTATCATCATAGATTCCAAGGTTCTGCTTTTTTATGCATAAAAGATTACATTATCGAGAATAGCGCATGTAGGCAAACTGGTGCCCTTCAGAAGCTTTGGACTACAACATTATCATCCACTGTGATCTAAATAGTTTTAGCAGTATGTAACAATTCTCAACATGGTGCAAAATCGTTGTCAGTGACAGAGCTAAAAACACTTCAAGTTTGACCACAAATGTAACAAGAATGCTTTATCTGAGCAGTTACCCAAAGCATGTGGAAAATACTTGTGGGAATCAACTCAAGGTCATAGAACTGAAAATAAACACTCATCCTAGACAAGTGTGTAGAAAGTTCACTCTCAACAAGCAGAATGAAAATGCTGTTTTCTTGATCAACATATTTCTCAAAAGTGTTCTGGAAAAGAAGAGACTGAAGAGGTTGACTTAAAGCTTTTGTTGACTGACAAGGGTTTGCTAAAGTAACTACAGGAACTCCATGGGAGTAGCTTTCCCTGCTGCTAATTCCAGCTTCCTAATAGCAGCCCTACAGGTGCTTAGCAATTGTTTGCCTCTTTTTTCTTCTGTCTCTGGCTTCTCTTGATCTCCCAATACCTGGCTCCAGATTACTAATGTCTTCCCTGCTGAGCAAAAGACACATCTATGGAATCTAGTTCTTTGAACCTGGTTCTAAATGGTGTGAAATCTACTAATTGCTGACAGTTTGCCCTTGTCTGTGCTTTCATTTGAACAGAATTCAGCATTGTTTTTGCTGTTGCTGACATCCTGTGTTGACAGCAGATAAATGTCTGAGTTTAGACACTGCCTTAGTACATGAAGGTTGAACTGTTGGATGACAAAGGTGTAGAAAGATTACTGAAGGAGGACAGAAAGATTGAAGAAAAGCTGAATGAGTTGTTTGTGTTGGCATTTTTGGTGCAAAATATTGAACAGATATTTATGCATGTACCTGTGTTTTAGAGATAGAGCAGGGTATCTGAAGAACATGTCAAATAGCTAACGATGCATTATGTTCTAGAGTAAGTTGACAGGGCTAAAAGACTCATAATAAAAGCATGCAACTTTTCCCTAAAATCAGCCTTTTCCTGGAGGTGTGGTTCCCAACCATCTGGGACATGGGGGCCATATTAGAGTGTCCAATGCCTAAAGAGGGCCACATCTTAAATCAAAGTATAACAAAATTTATACCCTATGGATTTGGAACAAAAGTAAACATTCAGATGTCAACGAAGAAATGTAAGTTTGAATTCAATCCATTTAGAAATTTTTTTTACCATGGAATCCTTTTATCTAGCTACACATTCTTACCTAGACAGTGTGATTTTTCTGGCTGTTTTCTTTTAATCCAGGCATTAATGTCCAAGTCAAGGTTTGTGACAGATACCCTTAAAATGTCATGTAAATGTTCATCTATAAGTCTTGACCTACACTTGGATTTCACAATTTTCATCTTGGAAAAAGTTTGTTCACAGATGTATGTGGTGCCAAAGATTGTGAACGTGCCTGCAACAATTTTATTTAAGTTGATAAATGTATCAGATAGACCACAATAGAAATCTAGCAGACTATTTTCTTTATAAATGTCTTTGTAACATCTAAAAAAGTTACTTGTATCTTCCAATGATGCTTCAAATGGATTCTGAAACATTCCTATTTCTTTTCCATGCTTATGGCTATCAGTGAATCTATTCTAGAATTCCACCTACAATAGGTTCAGTGTTTTGATTTGTCTTTAGCATAGGATTGTAAATTCCTGTCCTTATCAAATTTTATTTCATTCCAATATGTGAAGTTTGAAAAGGTACTTTCACTAACTTGCTTCACAAAAATGTTTAGCTTTGTCTCAAAACCTTTCAATTCTGAATGTCACAGAACATTGGGAACCAGTGCTATAGAGATTTAGAAGATTACTAGTGAAGTAGACAAAGTGGATAAAAAAAGCATTTTCTTTCTGTCATCATTCTTGAAAATTGGATTCAGGACAAACTAAGAGAATAGTTCTTCACATTATACCTATTTAACATTCAGCATTTGCTGCCTTAAGATGGGGTGAAGAGGTCTGCAAAGCACACACTTTGCATATAAAAGGTCTCAGCTTCAGTCCCAGGTAAGACTGGCTAAGACTGAGATACTGAGAAAGCCATTGCCAGTCTGAGTACTGGACTTTGATCATACTAAACTAGATCAGCCAGTGGCCTGACTTGCTATAAAGCAGCTTCTTCTGGGTTCCATCCAACATCATATCAGTGGACTTCCACTTGCACAATGGAACATCCCCTTCCTCTCCTCCCCACTGTACCCCACACATCAATGTGTTACAGAGGATCCCCAAAAATTCTGCAACAGATTGGAGGGCACAAGAGGGCTGCAGAAGGACTTTATTTTGCCAACAGTGTCTGCCGCACTAGTTTGATACAGCCTTATGTTACTTATTAGGTAAATTATAGCCTTTAGAGTTTTAAGCAGTAATAATGTTTAACTTTTATCACTCATACAGATTGAAGCAGACTGACAAAATATAGGAATGCTTATCAAAATAAAGGTCGTTGGTAGTATAGTCTTTCAAAGGGGCCAGTGTTCTGAGATCTTAATGCAACTGCATGATATACCCTTCTATCCCTGTAATAGGAGTCTCTTGGCCATCGTGAAAACTTTGATAGTCTACTGCCAATGGCAAAAAATGCTGTAAAGAACTCTGAAAAGAAATAAAATGATTGTATCACAGAAACAATTAAAATGCAATATCAGGCCAACATTTGCCATGTCCTTCTAGACTCCTGAATGGGTGCAGGGAAAATGGAAAAGCCCCTTTCTGTTCTAGCGTGTGGAGCCCAATGTCATATTGAGTGATTGGTGTCAAATATGCAGCCTCTAGGCCTCCCCAATCAATGGTAGATGAGAGAAGACATGATTTATTATATAATCAGGGAAGTTCTACCTACTTATAATTTATAAGTGAAAAGTATAGGGCTGAGAGCTTCCCAAAAGAAATCTTCTAAAGAATTTGTTGAATATTTGGGAGTATGATTTAGGAATAGACAATGCTTTGCCTCACAGAATATTTGAGACCAAACTTTCATCTTTAAGTTTTACCTCATATACTGAGTGAATGGAGCCACTCTCTAAGGGCCATAGAAATTTTAGGTGACAGATGTCAGATTCAATTTTATTCAATGGGGAATAATCTCAGATAAGTTGTGCTATAAGGGCATGGAACTGTCATCTAGAAAAAGGAACAGGGGAGGTGTCTGTCCCCAAGGACATAAGCTCTGATTTAGCCCAATTGATCATATATGATGATATTGACTGAAACATGCCTATTAATTTGATACATTCCAGTACAGAGTTTTTAGGATCATCAGTAAACAGTAACATATTATCTGAATAAAAGATGCTCTTATACTTATGGTATGATAAACAAAACCCCATATTGCCCTGTTTTGTCAGATGGCATAAGCCAATATTTTCAGACAGATATTGAATATCAGTAGAAAGAGTGGACATCCCATATATTTGTGCTCCTTTCAAGTGGAAGTGTTGGAGAAAGGACCCCATTGGCCCACTCTGTGACCCTGAGTTTGGAATATTCACTCAGGCTGGAAATTCTTGAGGAAAGCCAAATTGTGAAAGTGTGGTAGTGATATATAGCCAATAAATCTTATCAAAGGCCTTTTCAGCTTCTAGCAATAGGATATCAGCAGGGAACCTTCTGGAAGCATTAAGTTCTACTTGTTCTACCAACAATCTCAGACTTCCTGTTTCATACCTGGTATATATGAACCCTGACTTATTGGAATGTATTAGTACAGCTATTATTTCTGAACTGCATTAGCTAGTGCATTGGTGAGGATCTTGGCATCTGCATTAATGAGGGAGATTGGTCTTACAATGTGCACACAATCAATCTTTGCCCAGTTTGGGGATGACTGAAATATGACCCTGGAT
>NW_025335521.1:0-5216 GCF_004798865.1 Varanus komodoensis
TTCTACCCATTCTAAACACATTCCAACCATCAAAGTCATGCCAGGACGCCTTGTCTTTCTAACCCTAACCCAGTGATGGTGATTTTTAGAGATGGAATTCCCAGACTGCAACCGAAAACCTGCTTTTTTATCACAAAGTGCCAACACTGTAATAATAGGTGAAAAGAGCCAGTCCAAGCAAATATATATATATATTCTTGGCATCGCACTGACCAGCCATGGGGAAGCTCGGATGTGTCGCCACTAATGTGTTGTTGCTTTGACATCAGCACCTGGCACCGCTACTCCTTTCCGAGCATGCACATGGCCCCTACGCGCGCTGTTATCGTATGCTCGTCTGCTGAGGCGATGCTGGGGCGACTTGGCTCGCGTGCCAACAGAGAGGGCTCTGTGTGCCCGCTGCAGCATGTGTGCTATAAGTTCACCATCACTGCTCTAAGGGGTAGTCCACAGATTTGTTTCTGGAACCTCCTGCTTTCACTTGCTGATTTACTTAGCACAGCATCTAACACCATTTTCTTTCCTTACAGGGGAAGTTTCCTTACCATGTCAAATCCAGGTCCCCTAACAGAACAACCTCCACTGGTGAGGAAACATTATTACTACACTTCTGGTTGTATAGCAGTACCTTTTGAATCATTGCAGTGTGTGTGAACATGTGCCCAAGAGGAGCAGTACATAACAGAGCACCCAGTTTATGAGGAATCACATGACTTTACCCTATGCACAGGGTTACAGACTGGGGAGTCGGTGTCTAAGTGCTTTGGTTCAGCAAATGAGCTTCAGCCAGCTAGCAAGCAATTTTCAAATTTTAATTTGAAATGCAAATTAAGTAGCAATTAGATATTACATTTATTGCCTTAAATCTTTTTAAAGTGAACTAGAAGGGTAAAACCTTTCCATGCTGGTTTACACAAAAAAAATAAAAATAAAAAAAATAAAACAGCAATTACAAATAAATCCTACAGCCCAAAAATACAATTCAAGAAAAAGACAGCAAGAATAATCAGGAAAGAGCCTGATGAATTTCCAGTGGAAACTTATTCCAGAAGTGAGGGCCACTACTGAAAAGGCCCTCTTGGGTGTCTACCAACTGAGCCATCTCTGGAAGTGGACAAGTGAGCAGGACTACTGCCGATATCTATGCAGTATGAATAGGCTGGTATACTGAAAGATATTTTTCAAGTAATTTAAACCAAAAGCAGACCTGGGTAACTCTTGGGAGCCCAGTGGCCACTTCTGACCCCCCCCCCCTCCAGGCCAGGGATTCCCAACATGGGATTCACATACCCCAGGGATACGAACCAGAACATTTACAGGTACCAAAAAATGAATAATGGTAGAAATAACAACAACTATATTAATTACAAACATTTTGCTATATGAAAGGTGCAATTTGTGGAAATGGGCTGCCAAGGGGTATGTAAGTGAACATAGGCTGGGAACCGCTGCCCTAGGCCACCTGCTATTAGAACATACCAAAGCTATCCTTGAGGTTGCACATATCTGAGCTACTCCTACAAAAACTTTAAGTGTGTCCTAGGACAGGCCACTATTTCATTCCACTCTGTAAGCCATGTCTGAACAGCAAAAAGAAAAGCATAAAAATGCAGTTCAAGGCACATTTTGTTTTATCTGACTTTTTAAATTGTTATGGTTTATAGGATATGAGGCTGTTTTAAATGTTCCATTAAGTTTGTATTTGTTTATCATTCTTGTTTTTTGAAGTTCTGTAAATAACCTTTGTTGATTCCAGAAGGGTGGTATAGAAACTAAATTTTTATATACATTAAAATCGATAAAAACATTTCCCTCTGCTCTCACTGGAGCATTCTGCCTTACACCAGGCATAAAGTCAAAGTGTTGAGCCTGGGGAAGGTCCCACCCCCTCCAGAAGATGGAAACTGCCTTCCCGGATCCAGGGACAGCCCTTTCCCAAGGTACCTGACCTCCTCCACTTGTGCGGAGAAACCAGTGTGCATATAGAACAGATCAACTGTGTGTGGCTTGATTTTCGTTGCATAAACCTCCTTAAGCTCTCAGTTCACCTCTGAATCATGTCCTTCATTTCTCCAGGACAGAGCAGTTTCTTCAAAGAACACGCATAGCTGGCTAATTGCCAGCAATACCCAAAGGGCAAATGGTGGTCTCTTTAGCTCTCTTCATTAACAGCTTTCTGTCATAATGTTCTGCAGCCATGCATTTTCTATGTGAGCCACAGGGACTGCAGGCATCTGCTCAACAAAGCTTGCAACTAATCTCTTGAAATGAAGGTCAGGAGATTTTCTGAGTCCATGTGTCTTGATCCGGGGCTTGATGTAGCCATACTGTGGCTTCAAAGAGTGTGGTTCTCCCTACTCCACTTTTTCATGCTTTATAGTTTCAGTTTAGCCAGCTAGATAACAGTAGTAAAGGTCTATGGTAGAATTTTGTTCTTAATTTTTGGAGATAAATAATAATTAGATCTTTGTATGTGTTGATGCCAATCTAATGCCCAAATGCACCACACGGAAATCCCATGACCAGGTTCAGATGATATGGTAGACAAACCATGGTTGAAAAAGTCCACTGTGGCTTATTGTGCCATGCGAACCCAGCTACTGCCTACATGTTCACTGGCTCTGTCTGTCAAGCACATAAGTGGTAGCAAGGATAAGAAAGAAGATGAGCAATAGCAGCTGGTGACAAGGGGAAGAAAAGCAGAGGAACTGAGGGAAGGGCTCTCATCTGTACTCGTGACACAAACCCTGTGCCCAGAACGCTTTCAGTGATGAGCTGGACCAAACACACTGGTCCTGCCTCCAAAGTAACCACTGGTTGCATCCTCAGACCTTTGCACGTTGGGAGGGAAGGTGTGAAAGAGGAATTGTCATACATTCAGTTCATGATCCTGTTCAGCTGGACATGCAGGTATTTCCTCTTCAGACCTTCCTACTCCCAGCTGGCAACTAGCAGGTATGAGGCATGAGGACTAGCCCCCTAGCCTGCTCCTTTTTCACACAGTCTGGGAATATGTGGAGACAAATATCTGAACAAGACTGCAGGAAAGGGCTTTGCCACAACTTTCTTCCTTTCCTTTCCCCAAAGCAGGGAGTATGAAGTTGAAAGCAAGCAGCACAAATTTGGAGATTTTTTCCAATCTTAAATGAAATTCATTTCAAACTTTGATAATTCTTTTTTAGCATTTTCATGAATATTTGTAGGCTTTTGTGAATTGTTTTCTATGCAATTTTGCCAAATACACTGCAAGCAATTTTCTCAATAGGCAATCTTATTTTGTAATCTTATTTTCACTAATGTATTGTGAAAATACATTTTTGACTAGAGAACTCTGTTGCAAAGTCTGGAGGACGACTGATGTTCAGTTTATGTATGTGTTCAAAAGTGCAAAGTTAGCTGAGTTTACATTAAAATGCAAATGTTTCCCAACCCTTGAATATACAAGTCTGAATTATAGCTGCAAGTCTATTTTCTAACAAATTGCCAACCCTTCTACCAAAGATGTGCATGTGCTATAAAGTCTGGCTCATTTGAGTTCAGTATGACTGGAAGCAGGCCAGGTGTGTGGGTGGGGGTCCATGGATTTCCATCTTTATGGTGGCCGTGGTTAGTGCTTTATTTTAAACACAAGGAAACTTGTGTAAATCACCCTATTTGTATTATTCACATAAATGTATGCAATCTGTGCAAAAAACATGTTTTACACAATTCATGCAAATGGGAAGCCAGAAGCTGCACAATTCTAGTACAATCTGCATAAATCTGCATACAGCTGCATACATTTCAGTTTCTAATTTGTACATACAGTGTGATTTGTCCAAGTTTCCTCAGTGTGCTTTTTTTTTTAATGCACAAGTCATGACTAGTCTTTCAGATTGAAGTTCTTGAACTTCACTGTCACGATAGCAAGTCAGTGCCAGTGCAGGGCTAGCAAACCAAAATCTGCAATAGGAGAGAATTGTGAAAATCCACTGGATTTTCTCCCCCTGTTGGAATTTTCACACATACATTGCTAATAACGTCTATACATCCAATTTATTCTGCTCTTTTAAAAATATATATGTCCAAACTTAATCAGGTAGAGTAGTTGTTTGAGTACTTGCCTTGCATATTTAGCTGCATGCCTGAAATTTCATACAAAATTACTTCAAAGCTCAGAGGTTTGAAATTTAATTCTGTAGGATTACTGTGGAGAAATGCAATTTTACTAGCAGGCCACAGATGTCTGAAGCAGAATTGTCCTAACATCCTAATATTCTAAATTGCCAATTTTCCAAAAAGGTTGGGAAATGTTAATTAGGGAAATACTTTTTAAGCTGTCACTTTGCATATTTCAGCAAAGTTATGTGTGAATAGATGATATGTACTCTTCTAGGATGAATAGCATGCTTCCAATTTAATTCTGAAGTCTCTGTAGGAAAGACTTAACGTTCTCATTTCCATAAGAAAAGTAATTGTATTCCCATGCCACAGTGCAGGCAATTCAGAATATTACCCATGGTTATTCATCTTTAACATATAATATGGAAGGTTCAAAATAAATGTATTATATGTAAAAAGTAGAACTAGAGCCTTATCCATTCTTGCATCATTGCAGCTTTGTACACATTCATAGTGTGAAGGAAATTTGCATCAACAAAGGCAGTAAGAAAAATTACTTTCTCCTGATAAAAATGCTTGTGATTAATGCAATATTCAAAAGCATCTGTGCTGCTCTACTGAATACTGAATCTTTACTGTGATCCCCTAGAAACAAATAGAAAGACCCACAGAATAGTTTTGGGTGCTCCAAGCGGGATTTTTACTTGGTTTTTCTTTTTAAAAAAGTATCTGTATGACTTCATGCCACATCACAACTACTTTTTGTATCTCTATTCTGTCAGTTTATGCCTGGCACAGGGTGTGTGTGTGCTTTTTAAGAAACACACTCATTTCACACATAAACTGGTAGTGCAGCTCTGTGAATTCTGGTGCAAAGAATAACAAAACTTATGTAATTGCCTTACATTCAATTGCTTATATAGCGATGATGCATTTACTTATTAATTTAATCCTGGCAGTGATGTGGGGATATATAAAACTCCACATTGATGAAAAACAAACAAACAAACAAACATGCTGCATATCAAACAAGTGTAAGAGACTGACAAACATTGAGTAGGTTTGTCAGGTGACCCGGGGGTGGGACAGGGGCGGCGGAACAGTACTTTGGGGGG
>NW_025335521.1:5388-10297 GCF_004798865.1 Varanus komodoensis
CCCCCCCCCCCAACTAATAGTATGAGGCTCGAGCACTTGCGGAGTCCGTAAACAATTTGCTTGCCTGATAGAGCATTCAAGCAGTGGACTCAGCCCTGCTTAGCCCTGCAAATGCAAGGAGCAGTGACCAGTCAAGTAGCAGATGCAGCCGCTTTCTTTCAAGGTATTATTATTATTATTATAACATTTCTATGCCGCCCCTTGCCGAAACCTCGGGGCGGCTTACAACATGATAAAATACATTGAAGGTACAGAAGGATAAAACATGCCTGCTTCTTTCTTGCCTGTCAGTCTATGAGAGAGGGAAAAGGGGGAGAAGGAAAGGAGGTTGTTTCTGTGCCTGTGTGTATATCAGGAGGTGGTGGAATGTATGCAATGTGAGAAGGACTTTAGATGCATAATCCCTTGATCAATATGACTGTGCTTGACTCAACCTTGACCAAGTTGGCTGGTTTTCTCGAGTAATCTGCTTTGCCTGTGTTTTGACTTCTCTGCCTTGAAGTAGCTGATTAACCCTTGTGTTCTCTCTGTAAACTCTGTAAAAATGTTCGACAAGGTCTTTTCAACACCCATGTCTTAATACTGTGCAGCACATATATTTTGCTGTATTTGGTGTGAGTCTGTGGCAGCTTGAGTTACCTACTCTGAGTACAATTTTGTTCTGGACGCTTGTGATACAAATGCAGTCTAGATTGTACTTGCTTGCTCTGTATTGGCCTGGCATTATGCATGTGTGATGCTGCCTTTCGAGAGATGGCCACTCTCCTTGTGGGCGGTGTAAGCCAGAATTGGTGGGAAATACGTTCTGTGGAGCTATAAAAAAGACTCTTCAAACTTTGACGATGGAAGAGGACAGAGGATGAGAAATAGGCAGCCTGACTAATGGATATGGAGAAGACATTCCAAGCATACTGAACAGGTGGATAGGAAAATACAGACCATGCAGAAGGCTGCAATCCTAGGCACACTTTTCTGGGAATGATACAGGAACTTGAACACAATTTTCTCAGCTTAATAAACTGAAAAATGAATGAGCCTTTTATCCTTAGCCTCTTCACTTTTCCTTTGCAATATGAGTAAGGAAGCCATGGAGTCTCCAATTAACCCTCTAGTTTCCCATTACCCTGCCAAGAAAGATTCAAATTGACCCTAGTTTCTCATCTTCTGCCAAGGAAGGCTCTAATTGACCCAGCTATGTTACCAGATTCAGAAGCAGACAGGATTTTAAACCAACTTCAAACAATAGTTTAAAATACTGGGTTTTCCCAAAGCAGTTAACCAAAGGTTCAGAATAGGAAACCATGGTTAACTGAAGGCTTTCTAGTCTGTTGCTCATGTTGTGAAAACTGGCTCCATGATTGTGTCAACTGGCTCAGTACGATTTACTTCAGAGTAAACATAAGGAACACAAAC
The DNA here is from genome assembly GCF_004798865.1 of Varanus komodoensis. Classification (NCBI taxonomy): domain Eukaryota; kingdom Metazoa; phylum Chordata; class Lepidosauria; order Squamata; family Varanidae; genus Varanus; species Varanus komodoensis. The sequence continues at coordinate 6,802 of NW_025335521.1, forward strand.
TTCCATTGTATTGCGCAAAGCTATTTTCTCTAGCCTGAACTTAACTCTGTTGGTTGTCTACTTATAACATCTCTCTGACACTGTATGGGAAAGCTTGCTAACCCTTCTTGCTTTACCTACTCCCCTCTCCACAAAAAGGTGCAGAGGTTCTGTGGGTGGTAATAGAATCTAGAATCTAATACACCGCTGAAAATGATCGTGCAGAAGTTGATCAGCCATGTACACAGATGCTGCTTATTAAGTGTCTCAGACTGTGTTTGCTTAAGGGGACCTTTAAGTCCTCTTTAATTAACACTGGCAGTTTATCAGCACCAAGAGGTGCATTCAAATCTCCTTATGATTTGATAAAGCTCAAAACAATTCTTCTTTGATTACACACTGAACACCTCCAAATTTCTCCCATCCTTGCAGAGGACATAAGAAGCTACATTTTTCTTGAGTGCCAATGTGGGCACACGAAAGATAAAACAGAACTTTTAGTTGCTCCCATCTGCTGCTGCAAATCTTGAACAAAATTGAACAAGCATCAAAGGAAAGAAAATGTTACAAGAACAATAAAAGCGCCACATGGAAAAATATCAGTAATGGTGAGCTTAATGATGCTTGGCACGGCCCTACTACTTCCCCACTGGGAGGAAAGATGTGACTTCCACCGTGGGAGTCACACTGGGGTTTTTACATTTGAGTTGTGGTCACTATATCAGTTGTGGATAGAGTGAGGGAGAAATCCAGCCCCTGTCTAATCTTTCAGAGGACACCCCAGCCAGGCCCTCTGAAACCACAGGAGTGCATGCTCCTAATCAACAGGAAGGAAGGTAGGAATACAAGATTGGAGAGTTAGGTGTCCAATGAAAAGAGAGGAGCAATGTGGAATCACGTGGTGCCTAATGAGGCATGGGTAGTGACCTGACCTGGAGCAAGCCTTGCCTTGACGAAGGCCTTCACAGCCACTGAGCTGGAGGAGAGTCTCAGTTTTGTGAGAACTTTGTGAGAACTTTCTTTTATGGTGCTTTAATCCAGAGAACTAACTAAATCTTATAAGGTATCGTGTTATGCAAAGTCTGTTTGGAACTTTTGTCTCTTCTGGCTGCAAGGGGATACTGTCCATAGCTGGAAGCAATAATTGGTTATTTGTAGTTGCATGATAAAGGTAATTTGACCAGAAATACAACTTTACAGATTATCTATACAAAGAGCCGGGAGGCAAGCACTCAACAATGCTAGATTTCCTTATTTATTGACCCAAAATATTGCCAGTATGATTCATATATGATGATGTACGTGTGCCCCTATGACAGCTAGGAACTTTTTAAAAAATACGTTTGAATTCTCATATATAAAATTCTTTCCCTAAGGTAGCAATCTTAGGGAAAGCTGCTGATCCCAGCAGCTGCTGGGATCCCGTCAGCTGCTGATCCCACACAGAGATAGAATAAACACAGCAGCCATATAAACACTGGGCTTTTTCTTCCCATTGTTAACATATTTTTAATTCTTTAAAGCATTTATATACTGTTCTTCATCCTATCAACATTTTTAAAAAACTATATCCCATTCGCTATATTCATTAACAAGCAAGCAAGCAAACCAACCAACCTTGTTTTAATGGTCCATAAATCATATTCCTGGATGACAAACATTGATGTGATAATTTAGTCTAACCAAGTAACTTGAGGATTTGGAGACTACAGAGTCACATGCACTTAATTCTGTTTTAATTACCTTCATAATTAGATAGCTAATGATTTGTAATGAGATTGTGGGAAACAGAAACTGAATCAGAGTAGGTTGAAATTGATTTATTGAGTCACATTCTCTGAGGCTTGACCTGCTAGTGTTTACTTGGGCGAAACACCCACTGAACTCAATGGGAAATTTTCCCTGATTAAGCAGTCCTAGGAGAACCCTAACTCTGAATTGGCTAATGAATCTCAGCAGTGCAATATGTGTGTGCGGGGCATGGGGTATGCATGCCAGTGGTACAGCTATCATCCACTGAATAATTAAAATCCTAAAATATGCCTGGCTATGCCACTCAGGAAGGCATTTGAGTAATCTGCTTGTGTAACTCTCCAACACTTTGGGGATAGCAAGTATAATAATTGTAAGGAAAATAAAATCAAACAAAAATTGAGAAGATGGCTGAAGACAGATTCACAGACCCTGATCTTTAACTAGTGTGCAAATTAGCTGCATGTGTGAATTAATCCAATGGAGAAATCAAACAGCTGCTAGTTATGGGACTTGTTGGGTTTGCTGCCTCACTTGCACTGGATAAACTACCATATGGGCCAGGAAGTAAATTTGTCAAACTTTGACTGTAACAATAGCAAAATGTTACAGTCTTCGGTGAATGGGGCGGCATAAAAATGTTTTAACAAATAAATAAGTAAATAAATAAATAAATAAAATGTTGAACCAGAGCCATGATTTCTGATTGGCACTTCTGTATCAAAGTTGCATGTTAGGAGACAAAGACCAAGAAGGAAAACTAGGGCTGCTTCCAGATGGGGGGCTTGGAACGCTGTCTAAGAAATTGCATCTGGTTTTCCATACTCTTAAGAAGCAGCATAAGGAAACCAGGGCTTGCAATGCCACAGCATCCACACTTTATTATTGGGAGGGGGGCAGGGGGCAGGGGGCGACATCTGACATCTTCTGCCACCTCCCTGAACTTTCCCCCGAGGTTTCCCTCTGAGCTAATCTGCAATCCTCACAGCAACTGGGGGAAAATACATTTCCCAGGATCAATCGATCATTCCTTGCAGTAATCCAATGTATGTTGGTTTAACTTTACAAAAGACTATTCCTGTTAGAATCAAAAAGGCTAGAATGGGTTTGTTGACCTGCGTTAACACAGCAGACTGAATGTCTCTCTTCCTCTGGCAAATGTCACGATGAGAACCTGCACTTCAAAATAATGCTCATTTCCTGTACGCTCATCCTGTGGTTCTGTGCACATTAGCCGGCATGACACTCCTGCCGTAGGTGGAGAAGCAGAAATTCCAGTTCATACATTCACTACAATATTGGCAATGGCCTCCATTATCATTTTAATCAGTCTTTTAATGAGGAACACAATGTTTTTCTGGCCATAATAAATATTTATGGATGCTGGAGAAATCCCCAATAGATTCCAATCAGTCTGAATCTGACCAGTGAAACATATTTTTCTAAGTTCTGATGATCTGTGGGCAGGTTACCTTTCTTAACTCTTTGGAGGGATTTGTGCAATTTCATTCATTTGCAAATGTGCACTTCTCAAAGTATACATTTGTGCTAGTGCACGTTAACTCATGCACATACTGAACAATTTGCACACAAACAAAAGTCTTGTACAAAAAGACGATTCACTCAATGAACAAACAATGGAATGAAAGACATCTTATTATCCTTGAAACACAGACAGAACAGATTTGCTAACATCTGTATATTTTTTTATTATTATTTTTATTATTATTATTATTATTATTATTATTATTATTATTATTATTAT
>NW_025335522.1:0-4902 GCF_004798865.1 Varanus komodoensis
GCTGCGGCGCAGGGCGGGCAGGTGCGTGGCGGCGGCGGCGGCGGCGCGGCCCGCGGGGGAGAGGCGCGGAGCCGCGTTGCTGCGCGCGGGGAGAAGGCGCGGCCGCGGCCGGCCCCCGGCTCGGCGCTCCGCTCAGGGCCGGCTTTCCTCTCTCTCCCGCGCTCCAGCTTCAGTGGGCAGCTAAGGTGGCTTCTCTTCAACAGCCCCGTCCCCTCCCTAATCCAGGACGGGCCCCAGTGAGTACTGCTTTCTTTTCTTTACCGCAAAAGCAAAATGCGTGGTTGCTGCTAACTGAGTAGGCGGGAAGCCGAAACAGCGCGGGTCCGAAGGGGCCTCCCGGGCCATCTAGTCTGACCCCCGGCTCCAGCTGGCGCCGCTCATGGCATGCCTCCCATGTGCGTGTCCCATGCCTAGCTTGAGCAGCACTGGCCCCCACCCTAGGCTTGGTAGCCATTTAGTGTTAAGTGCTTCACAGAACACAAAGCATTGTATCACATCCTTCCAGAAGTCTTGAGAAATGCATTGGGCAAGGAGATGAGGATGGGCAGGTTTGTTCTGCCAGTGAAAATACAGCACTGCTTACAGTCTGGAGAATCTGCTACAGGTGCATCGTAGCAAGCAGAAAGCAGCAGCAGGTACTGACTGCAGCTTCCTCACAGTGTTGCCGTTCTTCTAGTTAAAGTTAAGTTTCTGACGCTTGAGGGTGACAAAGAGAGTGTGAAAAAGTACATGGTGAGTGTTTGCTCCAGCTGGAAGCAGACACAGAGCAGTGCTTAGAGGGGGTGGATACATGTTCAGCATCACTGTTTATTCTCCCCTCCTCACTTCCATGCAGCAGAAAAAGTTATGCAAAATAACAAGCAGGCCTAATAGAATAAGCAGGTTTTTTTCTATAAATGCAGATTGAAAGTTTTTTGCAGACAGTTGTTGTCTGGACAACAGCGCGACCTTTCCGGCTGTTCCTTTCTCCAGGTGTGGTTTGGTGGCCCTGTGGATGGCCAGCGCCCTGCTGTCCTTGCCCGCAGCTGTTTCCTTGGAGAGGGTTGTGCAGGTGGCTTTGGAGCAAGGCTACACAGCTCAGGGGGAAATGTTCTCAGGTGGGTAGCGGAGAAACGGCAGTGAATGTGCCCTGTATATCTGCCAAAATTGTGCCTATTTTAGTTTCTTGAGGACAAAACCTCGAAACATTTTGCCCATGGTCTGGCTGCTCACAGGCTCCACCTGCCTGTATGAAGCAAGATGTAGGCCGGGGGGCTTGCCCAGGGGCAGTTAGGTAGCTACTCCAGCACCACCTTCCTCTCCTGCTTGTGCCCACTTCAGCTGCCGACATGGCCAAGCTAGCCGAGGTGGCGTTCCGCTGCAAAACAGAGCTGCTTTCTGGAGGCCTGGAGGGGGAAAACCACAAAAGGATTCTTCAGCATCTCTGTGCCGGTTTCCCTGTGTTGATACCGTATCCTTCTCAATGGAACGTGGGGTGGACAACTTTGATGTTTCCTTCCCTGCTCAAGGCTTCCGGGAAGACAAAGGAGGAAGAGAAAGGGTTGGACTGCCTTTCTCCATGGTTGGTTTTCCTCCACTTTCCATCAGCCGCACGGGTCCTTCACCAGCATTCCCAGGCATTCAACTTCCTTTTCCTCCGTTCGGGTCTGAGTGAGAGTCTTTTTGGCTTGCCCTTAACATCTTGCTCAGCTACGATGAAGACTCCAACCATGAGCCCTGCCTCAGGCGGGGCTACAAGGCTCACTGGGCCATTGCCTCAGGTACCCCCTGCTGCCCCGTGTCCCCTGTGGGGGGAAGGGGGCTGGGAGCCGCACTTGGTCCCTGGCAAAGGAAACTCCCTCCGGGGAGGAGGAGAGCTTGGCCCACAACAGGGCGAGAGCTGCTGGGCTTGATTCCTGGGCTGAGGGAGCTGCCCTGGTGGTGGCCTGGGAGCAGCGACCCCCTGCACTCAGGGAGGGGGCAGGCAAGCGTTGGGGCCTGCATGGATACCCTGGCACGGCTGTCTCAAGTCCAGGTGCTCGAGGCTCATTTCCAGGGGGGACCTGTCAGAGCATCTCCTATCTGGGCCCATGCTCCGAAGGATCTCCTCCCTTCTGTGCCTTTCAGCTGGGGATGGGGATGTTGAGGAACCCCAGTTTCCATCAGCCCCAGCCATCGTAGACCTGGTCAGGGATGAAGGGAGTTGGAGTTCTTCAGCATTCCTTACCCAAACTGGGAGAGAGGCCAGCTGCTCTTCTTGGGTCTCGTGTCATCTCCTCGAGGTTCCTGCTAACAAAGGGTTCTGGGAAGTTGACGCGTTCAGGGTTGCTATTTGCATTATTTCCTCCTAGCATCTCAAGTTAGGTTTGGGCACTTCTTGCAAGCAAAACCAAATTTTTGAGTTAAGCGGAATAAAAGAGCTGTAAAATCCAGCAGGCTCTTGAGCCGGACGCCCCTTTGCCCACCGATGCTCTTATTACACAGCAGTACATTCTGGTGGTGTTGCCACAGCACTGCTGCCCGGCCCTGGGAACGTGGCTGCGGGGCAGTGCACAGCGGGCCACGGGGGGCCCTGCGGGTGAGGAGGACGGGCTCGCGAGCACAGCGGGCGCGGGTGGGCCAAGGGTGGCCTGCTGGCAGCGGGGCTGCACCGGGGTGGCGCTGGCAGAGGGGAGGCTCCTGATGCCCACGCGTGCGGAATGCCCAGCAGGCGCTCTCCCTCCGCAGGGGCACTCCTCGGCCTGCAGAGCGACGTCCGCCTGCCTCCCTGCCAGGAGGACGAGGAGATCCCGGGACTCTTCCACACCAGCCCTCCGGTCCTGCCTCTCCCCCCGGACGCCGTGGCCGAGACGTACCTGCTGGCGAAGCAGGGCAAGAGCTGCCGGTACCAGCTGTGGAGCTACGCGCAGGTGCAGGGCAGCAACGCGCAGCTGACGGAGCTCAGCCCCAAGCGTGCGGCCGACGGCAAGGTCTACATCGTGCCGGCAGGGGGGCTGCGGGAGGGGCTGTGTGGGAAGGCGGTGCTGCTGCGGCCGGGTATGCTGGGCGGCGGCGGCGGCGGCTCCCACTGAGCAGGCGCCGCGAGCCCCACGGGCGGGGGCCTCTTTCCAAAGCGCGGGTGAGACGGCCTCACTGGGGCCCGTCCAAGCAGCTATCGGCCAAGTCACGGAGGCAGAACCGCCTTCTTAGAACGGCGGCCTGGAGGCTCTACGTTCAGAGGCAGTTGCCCTCCAGGTAGCAGCTTGGACTCTGGGAGGGAAAAGCGCCTTCCGTCCTGCTGTGGGAGCTTCCCAGAGGCAGGCCACTGTTTAACGGGGCGCTGGAGCGGATGTGTGGGCGCTCGGGGCGGAGCAGGGCCTTGCTGCGGCGGCTGGCGGCAGACAGCAGGCATGGAGGCTCTTCTGTACTGCCCCGCTGGCCATGACCTCAGTCATGTCGCAGCAGGCCCTTCTCTCCCCCATCCCCAAAGAGCAGGAGCCGCGAGGGAAGAGCACGGCCTCGCCTCCGATCTGGCGGAACACAAACAGGCTCGCTTCTGCCTCGCAGGCTGTGGGCCGGGCAAGCATGTGCTGCGGCGAAGGGTTCCTCATGAGCCCAAGGGTTCTTCCCCGCCGGAAGGAAGGCAGCTTGTGCCTGTGACTGAGTCACTGTGCTAGTCTAGCCATTGCCGCTCGCTTGGGGGAGTGGGCGCTCCTTCAGGCACGGCTGGAGCAGTCCTCCCCTCGCCCAAGGGCTCCGTGGCGCTGTCCCCAGAACGGGGAACGAGCAGAAATGCAGCGGGGGCTCTCCGCCACGCATCTCAGAGCCACCCCTTTCTCGGCTCCAAGAGCCAGGCGTGCCCCTCCGTCCCCCGTGCCATGCCTGGTCCGCTCCTGCTTTGCATCTCAGGAATGTGGCGGATCTGCCGGGAGCATCAGAGGGCCCTCTGGGGAAGGGGGCGAAAGCCTCCTTTGGGGCGGCGGCAGCATCTTCCCCCAGCTGGGCAGGGCCACGTCTGCATCGTGGCAGGTGCCGGGTGGGGCTCAGGCCGTCCCAGCACCGCCTCGGCTTGCTCCACCTGCGTGAGGAGGATCCGTCGGCGGCGCGTCACTACTGCCTTCCGGGAACGACACGCTTTTTCCGAAGGCTGGCATTTCCTCCAGTTGCAGAGCCAACCGGGGTGACGCCAGTTCCAGCGTCTGTCTTGGCAATGGGCAGCCGTGCGGGGGAAGCGCATTTATGTGCTGAAGTGTCTCTTAACGCCACCAGCCTCGTGTGGCCCGAGATAATTTTAGCAACCTGGAGGCTTTTGGGCAGCATAGAAATGGAGCGAACTAAGGAAGCTGGGCCTGGACTGGGGGCGGGGGGGGTGTAAGCACTCATTCTCTGGCTGTGTGGCCTGGGGCAGGTGCTGCCAGTGAGCCTCGGTTTTCCATCTGGCTTAATGCTTGTGCTGATAGTGAACGAAACGGTGGTTGTAAAGTGCTTTGGAAATTAAACTTTTGATAAGCAGCAGCCGACTCTGGCCCGGGAGAAGCACCCACCGACGTCTTTGCGCCGTGCGGGGTTCCAGCCATTCCATTCAAGTCAACGGGCTGCTCGTGTTGCAGGCGAGAGGAGACGCCTTTGCCCCGGCGGGGCTGGGCAGGGCCCGCACGCGGCTATTTCCAGCCTCCCTCTCCCCCGGCCAGGTCCTGCCTGGTGCCAGGAAGAAAGCCGCCTTTCTGGGCTGCCTCAAAATAGCTGCTCCTTCCTTGTTCCATCCAGCGTGAGTCCATCCCCCCCCCCTCCGATTGTGGAACCTCAGCTATGGATTTGCAAGGAAAATCAAATTGGCACGGAAGGGGCCACCTGCAGGAAGCTGCTTGCGGGGAGGACCGTCTGGCGGCCTCTGAAAGCCTACCTGGGGGAGGGAGGGTGTCTGGCCAGCTACAGCCCCCCCCC
>NW_025335522.1:5666-10871 GCF_004798865.1 Varanus komodoensis
GAACCACGTCCGTCACCGAATGAGGGCCCCCCACACTGGCTGGCCGGAGCCAGGACCCCTTGCAAGGCCAGGTCGCCAGTGGGAGCAGGCGTGCTGGGCTCGGTCAGGTCTCCCTGCCGCTTCCCCCAGGCTTCCTCGGGAGTCCGTTGGTTCGGTAGCATATCTGGCTGAATAAATAAAGGCAGAGTCCCTGGTCGCTGTCCTCGTCCCAGGCCAGGCCAGGCCAGGCCAGGCCTGCTCACTCTCCCAGCATGCTCCCCAGGATCGCAATGAGGTTGTCCAAGCCCCAGAGGTAGCCATCTTCGCGGTTCCCTTCCACCCATGGCAGCCGGTGCGTCAGGGTTTGCCTCTCGGGCAGCGGGACGGTCTTTCCAAAATCGATCATCCGGACCCGGGCCAGGCCGGTTTGGTCGTGGATAAAGAGCAGGGAGCTGCCCACCACCTGGAAGCGAGAGGGGGGCTCAGCAGGGGGCAGGACAGAGGCCCTGGAGGCCCTGCACCAGCTCAGCAAAGGACCCCCCCCCCCGCAGTCCAGCAGGTGCCTCAGAAGGCTTCCCACTCGGGACACCCACCTCGTGCACCTTGAAGAACTCCGACTGCTCCAGCGCCACCCTCGCCTCCTGCAGGCACTTCAGGTAGCTCGTCTGGGGAAGGAGAGCGCAGGTTACGCAGGGGCGAGGCAGGCCCTGGCTGGTGGGGGCAAACCTGCCCGTCCCAGGCCGCCTGCCACGCCTTCAGTGAGGGTGCCGGGTGGCTTCTGGGAGACCTCGGTGTGGTGGTGGAGGTGCCTGCAGCGCCCCAGGCAAGGGCCAAGCCGGGGAGCAACAGATGGGCCCCGGCCGCCCTCGTGTCGCCCTGCCGAGGCCGCCCACCCTCACCAGGACGCGTCTGTCTCTGTCCACGAAGTCCCAGAAGGCCTGAACCACTTGCTCCGGCTGGCGCGTCTTCTTGAAGCTGGTGTCACAGGTGCCGTCGGCTTTCTGGGGACGGATGGGCAGGCAAAGAGAGAGTCAGTCTGGGCCTCTGAGAGCTGCCGGTGGCCGGAGGAAGACGGCTCTGCCCGTGCGGGGAGAACGGGGAGCTGGGCTAGACGGGGAGCTGGGCTAGACGGGGAGGGGCGAGGGGTCCCGGGGCCGCCATGCGGTGGCCCCGACCCGAGCTCCCGCAGCTCTGCTTCAGCCCCCTCCTGGCAGCAGCTGGCAAGGCATCCTGGTGGGGGCCGTGTGTGCAGAGCTGCAGGCGTGGGCCGCCACACTGGTGCGCGTTGGTGCCGCACCCCCCATGGCGTGTGTGCGCGCGGAGGCTGCCGTCCAGTGGCGAGAGCCAGGGCGGCCCCGGCACCGCCCCACATGCGCACATCCCTCCGCCCCCTCACCTTGATGCCCTCGATGCGGAAGCCGAGCGTGGTGGTCGAGCTGAGCGTCTCCCGCCACTGCATGTAGCGCGGCTTCAGGACACCGCGCCGTGCGTGCTCCTCGGCCGTGGGCGCCGCCGGGTCGACGGCCACCATCTTGTCATACATGTCCTCGCGGGGGCACGGCTGCTGCCTCGCCTTCTCCAGTTCCTCCTCCAGGTACGTCCTGCGCAGAGTGAGGGGAGAGCAGCGCAGCCTCACTGGGGGGGCACGCCGGGATGGGGGCTTCCTCCCGGCAGCGGCCAGGCATTCCCAGCGGGCAGGGGCAAGAGGGGCTACCTGGTCCCCATTTTGCAGTCCATGATGGAGGGGGCGTCGAAGTCGCACAGCAGGTCCTCCATCTGGATGTAGGCCTCCCCGTCCTGCTCCACCACGCCGTAGAAGGCTGGCACGAAGGGCTGCAGCGCGTCGCACGCCAGGCGCTCCAGGCACTGCCGCTCGCCGGGGGAATACTTCTTCAGGATGCGCCCAAAATCCCCCGCCTTGAAGGTGCCTGCGGGGAGAGCGGGAGGTGGGACGAGGCTCTCCGTGCCCCGGCGTCTCCCCTCGCGGCACTCGGCTCCCTCGCGGGGGGCTCGGCACGGTCGGGGCAGGACAGCTGGGGCTGCTCGGGGGAGGAGCCGTGCCAGGCGGGATGCGGGCTCGCTCGGAGGTGCGCGTCTCCCCTTGGCCTCCTAGCTCGCGCACCGGGCAGTCCTGCGCGTTCCTGGCGAAGGGGCTTGCGAGGGGCTCTGCCCCCCGCGGCCCGGCAGGAAGAGGCCATCTGGGCGGCGGGAGCCTGCCGTTCGGCGGCAGGGCCCTCCGGCGTTGGCCATCGGTCTCCACTCGCCCCAGTGAAAGGGCCCGGGGAGCCTGCCCCCGCAGGAGCCACGGCTCCGCCTGCTGACCCCTCTCCCACCGCCCCGGCACTGGCGCCCCCAGGAGGAGGACTGCCGTGCCCTCGCAGACCCGGAGCCCCTGGCCCCACACGCACCTGCATGGCCAGCAAGCTGCACCCAGGGGTATCGCTTCCGGAAGGACACGACGCACGGGGACCAGTGCACCATGCTCTTCAGCTTCCTCCACGGTTGAGTCTGAAGACCAAAGCAGAGGGAGGGCACGGTGAGCAGCGGGGGAGCCCCCCTCCCCAGGGGCAGCACAGACCAGGGCCTCCGACGCGTCTCCCACCACCCCACCTCGCACGGGAACCGCCACAAGCGAGAGGCCCGGGGGAGGGGGCCCAGTGGCAGGACATGGTGGGGGGCAGGATTCTGCACCTCCCGGGAGTGCCGGGGGTCCTGTTCTCTCCGAGTGCTGCGACCAAAAAGCCCCAAGCCAGGAGCGCCGAGCGGGCCTGGAAGCCCGGCGCTTTGCTGCCCCGGCCCACAGGCAACAGGCCCCCAGTGCCCAAGCGCCGCGCCTCACAGGAAAGCCTCCCCACCTCCGCCAGCAGCAGAAGCCGCGGCCGGTGCAGCTTCCGCGACTGACACAGCGTGGGGCTCTGCAGCTCAGCCGAGCTCGGAGGCGAGGCCGTGCCAGGCCTGCCACACACACCTGTCCGTGCCACCGCAGGAAGGGCGGACCAGTGGCGCTCGGCTGTGCTCAGAAGCACCCTCAGCCTGGAAATGCCAGGACTGTCCAACGTCCAGCTGAAAAAGAGCGGGTGGCCGGCGTGGGGCTCTTCTCCCTCGCCTGGGCCAGTCCGTTCCACGGCTCGGCTGTGGCTCAGGCCACATGCCTGGGCAAGGAAGGCGCAGCGGCTGCCAAGCCACAGGGGAGCCCGGCCTCGGGGCCGAGCAAAGTTCAGTGGCAGCGTGGCTTCCAGGACCGGGGCGCCGATCCAGCAGCAGCTGGGCGAGGCTTCAGCGCTTCCAGGCGCATGGCGGGAGTGCCTCTCTCCGCCAAGAGGCGAGGCCTGATGCTCTGCCCGCAACGCTCTCTGGCCCCAGCCAGCACAGCCAGGTGCGGCGGCCACCGCGTCCCGGGGGCACCAGCAGCCCAGGGCGCTGACGGCCGGGATCCGCCTGCTCGGCGGCTGCGTGGCGAGCAGGGCTCAGGTTCCGGCACCGCCTGGGCGCACGGCAGGCTCCAGGCATGCTGCAGCACTCACAGTCTGTGCATCGGCGAGGGGCCCCCAGGCCCACGTGATGCACGCGGCAGCCCTCCCCCGGCAGCCCGGCCCCCGTAGCACAGCCGGCAGGCTGGAGGGGAGGACGAGGGTTTCACGGGAAACGGCAGCCGCCACCGCGCCAGCACCTCCCCCTGCCCAACAGGTCCGGCTGGTCGCCACGGCAGGCTGCAGGCCGCACCAGGGAGCGCGGGTGCCGGGCTTCCCAGCTGCCCTTTTGTCAACAAAGGGCTCCCGTGGCCAGCCAGGGGGAGCGAGAGGCAGCCGCCACAGCGCCTGTGAGACTCGGTGCTTCAAGCCCTTCCCAGGGCCTCGCATGACTCCCTTTCCAGCGTCACCACGGCCTCCGCGGCCCTCTCACTGGTGGGGGCAGGCTGGCCCTTGAGCACCAATTCTGGAAAGGGAGGGCTGCGGAAGCCACACGGCCCGGCACAAGTCGGGGGCCCCAGAGGTCCAAGAGAGACGGGGAGCACTCGGGCCCCACAGAGACTTCCCGCTGCCGGCAAAGGCCTGCCCGCTCTTCCGGAGAGCAGCTGGCTGTGCTGCACCAGCATCCCAAGGAAGCACTTCCACCTCCACGGCCAAAGCTGGCCGTGGCAAGTGGCGCACGTTCCCACAACCCAGCTGAGCAGCACTCCGAGTGCCACGCACACTTGGGGCGGGCAAGGGGGAGGGAGAAGCAGAGGGCCTGGAGGAGGAATTTTGTCAGCCTCCACATCAATTTTCAGGGTCAACTCCTGTCACATCTAGACAGGTCCTCTAATCAGGATAAGGTCGTCTCTGCACATGGGCAGAGTACACACTGGCAGATAACCACAACTGGCCCCGACATGTAGAAAGCACAACATTGAAGCCAGACAGTGGCAACCCAGTCCGTGGCCAGCTGCAGCTTCATGCAGACCACCCCGTCCGACCACCCCAGAGGCACGGTTCAGGCAGATGGGCAGTGCCTGGGAGCTGCCAAGTAGTCAAGGCACTGGTCCCTCGGGCCGGCACTGCCGGCACTGACTGGCAGCCGTGGCTCTCCAGCATTTCAGGCAGAAGCCTTGGGTTCCTTGCCCCGCCGGCAGCTGCCGCCCGCCCGCCCGCTCAGCCAGCAAAGATCGGCCACGCCGGAGATGCTCCAGTCCCCTCTCTGCCCTGCTGCTCTCCAGACAAGCTGGCCATGGTGGGGGGAGGCTTCTGCCCCCCCGCCCTGGCCACAGGCCCGGAGGAAGGCAGTCGGCGCGCAAGAGGCACTCACCCGACAGGCGCCCCGTCCGGCTTTCTCATGGCCTGCCCGGGCCCGCTGCGCGGAGAAGCCCCAGCTCCCGAGCCGGGGGAGTGTGCGCATGCTCGGCTCCAGCCGCACAGCACACACCGCGCGGCGCTGGCTCTTCTCTCACCGCTCCCCCTCGGCATAATATTTATGACGCGTGAGGCCCTCCCTTTTTCTGAAAGGGGGGCAAGGCAGCCGCGGTGATGCCAGCAGGTTTCCCGGCAACCGGGGATCTTGTGCGTAATTTTCCATGACAGCGAGCGGGGGGGGGAGCGGGGGGAGGAAGGACCCAGCAGGTCTGTCGCAATTGAGCGCCAGCCTCACATCTCCGGCTGACGAGAGGCAGGATCCGTTCAGCCTCGGCTGGGCCAGAGCAGGGTCGCCCTGCAAGATGAACTTACCTGGAGAGCGCCCCCCACCCCCCCC